>NC_069507.1:5731838-5770543 GCF_027579735.1 Bombina bombina
TCTGGTTATTTCCATCCAAGAGTTGTTGAATATTACACAACCCTTTACCAGCCCATGTCTGAAAGATTTTATAATTTATACCCGGTTTAAATTGAGGATTCCCTATTATAGGTAAGTATTCTGAGTATGAAGAATCGATCAGAAGTAATAAACAAAATTTTTGCCATGCCTGGATAATATTCTTAACCGAGAGGAGCGATTTGACATTAACTGGTAGCTTATGGATGGGACAATGCAAAATTGCTTTCAATGACCATGGAGCTACCATAAATGATTCTAGTTCAATAGTAGAAACTACCGGTAAGTTGGTTTCAGCAACCCAGTCAATAGCGAATTTGAGCATAGCTGCCAAATTATAGTACCGTAAATTGGGAAGGGCTAAACCTGCAGCAGTTTGTTTTTACATGAGTCGGTCCTGGGATAGACGTGCTTTCTTGCCACTTCATATGAACTGCGAAAACCAAGAAGAGAGTTTAACTAAGTCTTTCTTTAAAGTGAAGGTAAAGTTTTTTGTATTACAATACATCAATGCATTCTTTATCAATAGAATAATATAATCGCTAAGTTTATTTTTTTTTTACATTTTTTTTTTAAGCAGTTATTTGTATATATATATTCCTACCATTTCCATGATAACTCCTCCCAACCTCTACTTCCTATGTTTCTGTGCTGTGATGTATAGAGCGGTCCCACCCGCTCTATACGTATCTCAAAAGCCCGTTCACAATGATCCTTTGAAATGCGCATGCGCGATTAGCACGCTCAAAGTCTACTGCGCATGCGCTTCCTAGCGAAACCAGTCTACAATGTGCATGATTTAGAAACATAATACTCAATGAATAGCTAAAATCTATTCATTCAGTACTATGTTATGCGCGAAAGAGCCGTCCGTAAAAGCCGATGTTGTTTTGCGGTGGTTCAAAATAAATTGACTGCGCATGCGCGAAACGGGAGCGCGCTCAGAATAAAATATGGGGATAAAATATTAGCGCATGCGCAGAATAAGATGGAGGCAGATGACGCACATTGACGGCCGCCTAACGGCCAGATTTTCAGTTGGCTAGTTAGAAAACGTGACCAAGATAGGTTTTTTTTTTTTTTAAACGGGTTGAATTCGGGCAGCATAAAAAATCAATTTATTACGGCAATAACTTATTTTACACAAAAATTGGAAAATATTGATGAATGAAACTCATATTATTTTGGCACAAAGAATGATATTGTAGATTAAAGACCAGGTAAGTTTACCTTCACTTTAAGATAAAGAGGAAGATTTTGAAGAGGGTACAATATTCGAGGAAAAATTATAGTTTTGATCAAATTAACCTTAGCTGTAATAGAAAGCGGAAAAGAAGACCATACTTTCAAGTCTTCTTGAATCTTAGAAAATAAAGGTATGAAGTTGGCCTTATACCAGTTATTAGGATTCCAATGTATTTTTAAGCCTAGGTATTTAATAGAGTCCACTTCTTGAAACGGAGAACATAAACATTTCCTACTCTGTATTGTTATTAGACAGTGTTATTTGTGTAACTGTACTGTGTAATGTATATTTATTAAATAGTGTTATTATGTGTGTAACTGTACTGTGTAATGTATATTTATTAGATAGTGTTATTATGTGTGTAACTACTGTGTAATGTATATTTATTAGATAGTGTTATTATGAGTGTAACTGTACTGTGTAATGTATATTTATTAGATAGTGTTATTATGTGTGTAACTGTACTGTGCAATGTATATTTATTAGATGTGTTATTATGTGTGTAACTGTACTGTGTAATGTATATTTATTAGATGGTGTTATTATGTGTGTAACTGTACTGTGTAATGTATATTTATTAGATAGTGTTATTATAAGTGTAACTGTTCTGTGTAATGTATATTTATTAGATAGTGTTATTATGTGTGTAACTGTACTGTGTAATGTATATTTATTAAATAGTGTTATTATGTGTGTAACTGTACTGTGTAATGTATATTTATTAGACAGAGTTATTATGTGTGTAACTGTACTGTGTAATGTATATTTATTAGATAGTGCTATTATGTGTGTAACTGTACTGTGTAATGTATATTTATTAGATGCTGTTATTATGTGTGTAACTGTACTGTGCAATGTATATTTATTAGATGGTGTTATGTGTGTAACTGTACTGTGTAATGTATATTTATTAGACAGAGTTATTATGTGTGTAACTGTACTATGTAATGTATTGTTATTAGACAGGGTTATTATGTGTGTATCTGTACTGTGTAATGTATATTAATTAGACAGAGTTATTGTGTGTAACTGTACTGTGTAATGTATTGTTATTAGATAGTGTTATAAGGAGTGTAACTGTACTATGTAATGTATTGTTATTAGACAGGGTTATTATGTGTGTAACTGTACTGTGTAATGTATTGTTATTAGACAGTGTTATTATTTGAGTAACTGTACTGTGTAATGTATATTTATTAGACAGTGTTATTATGTGTGTAACTGTACTGTGTAATGTATATTTATTAGATGGTGTTATTATGTGTGTATCTGTACTGTGTAATGTATATTTATTAGATGGTGTTATGTGTGTAACTGTAGTGTGTAATGTATATTTATTAGATAGTGTTATTATGTGTGTAACTGTACTATGTAATGTATATTTATTAGATAGTGTTATTATGTGTGTAACTGTACTGTGTAATATATTATTGGATTTACACCTAGATTTAGAGTTTTGCGTTAGGGGTGCGTTAGGGGTCCTAACGCTGGTTTTGGCCGCCCGCTGGTATTTAGAGTCAGTCAGGATAGGGTCTAACGCTCACTTTCCAGCCGCGACTTTTCCATACCGCAGATCCCCTTACGTCAATTGCGTATCCTATCTTTTCAATGGGATCTTTCAAACGCTGGGATCGGAACAGCCAATAGAATGCAAGCTCAATCTGATTGGCTGATTGGATCAGCCAATCGGATTGAACTTGAATCTGATTGGCTGATTCAATCAGCCAATCAGATTTTTCCTACCTTAATTCCGATTGGCTGATAGAATCCTATCAGCCAATCGGAATTCGAGGGACACCATCTTGGATGACGTCACTTAAAGGAACCTTCATTCGTCGGGAGTCGCCGGAAGAAGAGGATGGATCCACGTCGGCTGCTTCAAGATGGTCCCGCTCCGCGCCGGATGGATGAAGATAGAAGACGCCGCCTGGATGAACATGTCTACCGGTCCGGATGTCCTCTTCTTGCCGGATAGGATGAAGACTTCGGACCCTCTGGAGGACCTCTTCTTGCCGGATAGGATGAAGACTTCGGACCCTCTTCTGGACGGATCGGTGATACCCGGCATGGTGAAGATAAGGTAGGGAGATCTTCAGGGGCTTAGTGAAAGTTTTTTTAAGGGGGGTTTGGGTTAGATTAGGGGTATGTGGGTGGTGGGTTGTAATGTTGGGGGGGTATTGTATGTTTTTTTTAAATGCAAAAGAGCTGATGGCTTTGGGGCATGCCCCGCAAAAGGCCCTTTTAAGTTCTGGTAAGGTAAAAGAGCTGTTAACTTTTTATTTTAGAATAGGGAATTTTTTTATTTTGGGGGGCTTTGTTATTTTTTTAGGGGGCTTAGAGTAGGTGTAATTAGTTTAAAATTCTTGTAATCTTTTTTATTTTTTGTAATTTAGTGTGTTGTTTTTTTTGTAATTTAGTTTAGTTGATTTAATTGTAGATAATTGTAGGTAGTTTAGTTAATTAATTTATTGATAGTGTAGTGTTAGGTTTAATTGTAACTTAGGTTAGGATTTATTTTACAGGTAATTTTGTAATTATTTTAACTAGGTAGCTATTAAATAGTAAATCACTATTTAATAGCTATTGTACCTAGTAAAAATAAATACAAAGTTGCCTGTAAAATAAATATAAATCCTAAAATTGCTACAATATAATTATTCGTTATATTGTAGCTATATTAGGGTTTATTTTACAGGTAAGTATTTAGCTTTAAATAGGATTAATTTATTTAATAAGATTTATTTTATTTTGTTAGATTTAAATTATATTTAACTTAGGGGGGTATTAGTGTTAGGGTTAGACTTAGTTTTAGGGATTAATACATTTATTAGAGTAGCGGTGAGGTCCGGTCGGCAGATTAGGGGTTAATAATTGTAGGTAGGTAGCGGCGCGGTGGGGGGCGGCAGATTAGGGGTTAATAAATATAATATAGGGGTCGGCGATGTTAGGGGCAGTAGATTAGGGGTACATAGCTATAATGTAGGTTGCGGCGGTGTACGGAGCGGCAGATTAGGGGTTAATAATAAAATGCAGGGGTCAGCGATAGCGGGGGCAGCAGATTAGGGGTTAATAAGTGTAAGGTTAGGGGTGTTTAGACTCGGGGTACATGTTAGGGTGTTAGGTGCAGACTTAGGAAGTGTTTCCCCATAGGAAACAATGGGGCTGCGTTAGGAGCTGAACGCTGCTTTTTTGCAGGTGTTAGGTTTTTTTTCAGCTCAACCTGCCCCATTGTTTCCTATGGGGGAATCGTGCACGAACACGTTTTTGATGCTGGCCGCGTCCGTAAGCAACGCTGGTATTTAGAGTTGAAGTGGCGGTAAATTATGCTCTACGCTCCCTTTTTGGAGCCTAATGCAGCCCTTCAGAGAACTCTAAATACCAGCGTTGTTTAAAAGGTGCGGGGGAAAAAAAACATGCATAGCTAACGCACCCCTTTGGCCGCAAAACTCTAAATCTAGCAGAGTGTTATTATGAGTGTAACTGTACTTTGTAATGTATATTAATTAGACAGGGTTATTATGTGTGTAACTGCACTGTGTAATGTATTGTTATTAGACAGTGTTATTATAAGTGTAACTGTACTGTGTAATGTATATTTATTAGATAATGTTATTATGTGTGTAACTGTACTGTGTAATGTATATTTATTAGATAATGTTATTATGTGTGTAACTGTACTGTGTAATGTATATTTATTAGACAAAATTATTATGTGTAACTGTACTGTGTAATGTATATTTATTAGATAGTGTTATTATGAGTGTAACTGTACTTTGTAATGTATATTTATTAGATAGTGTTATGAGTAACTGTACTGTGTAATGTATATTAATTAGACAGGGTTATTATGTGTGTAACTGTACTGTATAATGTATATTAATTAGACAGGGTTATGTGTGTAACTGTACTGTGTAATGTATATTAATTAGACAGGGTTATTATGTGTGTAACTGTACTGTGTAATGTATTTTTATTAGACAGTGTTATCTGTGTAACTGTACTGTGTAATGTATATTTATTAGATGATATTATTATGAGTGTAACTGTACTGGGTAATGTATATTAGATGGAGTTGTGTGTAACTGTACTGTGTAATGTATATTTATTAGATAGTATTATGAGTGTTACTGTACTGTGTAATGTATATGTATTAGATAGTGTTATTATGTGTGTGACTGTACTGTGTAATATATATTTATTAGATAGTGTTATTATGTGTGTAACTGTACTTTGCAATATATTGTTATTAGATAGTGTTATTATGTATGTAACTGTACTGTATAATGTATATTAATTAGACATGGCTATTATGTGTGTAACTGTCCTGTGTAATATATATTTATTAGACAGGGTTATTATGTGTGTAACTGTACTGTGTAATGTATATTTATTAGTGTTATTATCAGTGCAACTGTACTGTGTAATGTATATTTATTAGACAGTGTTATGTGTGTAACTGTACTGTGTAATGTATATTTATTAGATAATGTTATGTGTGTAACTGTACTGTGTAATTTATATGTATTAGACAGGGTTATGTGTGTAACTGTACTGTGTAATGTATATTTATTAGACAGTGTTATTATGTGTGTAACTGTACTGTGAAATTTATATGTATTAGACAGGGTTATTATGTGTGTAACTGTACTGTGTAATGTATATGTATTAGACAGTGTTATTATGTGTGTAACTGTACTGTGTAATGTATATCTATTAGATAGTGTTATTATGTGTGTAACTGTACTGTGTAATGTATATTCCTTAGACAGGGTTATGTGTGTAACTGTACTGTGTAATGTATATTTATTAGTGTTATTATGTGTGTAACTGTACTGTGTAATGTATATTTATTAGACAGGGTTATGTGTGTAACTGTACTGTGTAATGTATATTCCTTAGACAGGGTTATGTGTGTAACTGTACTGTGTAATGTATATTTATTAGTGTTATTATGTGTGTAACTGTACTGTGTAATGTATATTTATTAGTGTTATTATTAGTGCAACTGTACTGTGTAATGTATATTTATTAGATGGTAATATTATGAGTGCAACTGTACTGTGTAATGTATATTTATTAGATGGTATTATTATGAGTGTAACTGTACTGTGTGATGTATATTTATTAGATGATATTATTATGAGTGTAACTGTACTGTGTAATGTATATTTATTAGACCGTGTTATGTGTGTAACTGTACTGTGTAATTATTATATTTATTAGATGGTATTATTATGTGTGTAACTGTACTGTGTAATTTATATGTATTAGACAGGGTTATTATGTGTGTAACTGTACTGTGTAATGTATATGTATTAGACAGTGTTATTATGTGTGTAACTGTACTGTGTAATGTATATTTATTAGATAGTGTTATGTGTGTAACTGTACTTTGTAATATATTGTTATTAGATAGTGTTATTATGAGTGTAACTACTTTGTAATGTATATTAATTAGACATGGCTATTATGTGTGTAACTGTACTGTGTAATGTATTGTTATTAGACAGGGTTATTATGTGTGTAACTGTACTGTGTAATGTATATTCATTAGACAGGGTTATGTGTGTAACTGTACTGTGTAATGTATATTTATTAGTGTTATTATGTGTGTAACTGTACTGTGTAATGTATATTTATTAGTGTTATTATGAGTGCAACTGTACTGTGTAATGTATATTTATTAGATAGTGTTATGTGTGTAACTGTACTGTGTAATGTATATTTATTAGATGGTAATATTATGAGTGCAACTGTACTGTGTAATGTATATTTATTAGATGGTATTATTATGAGTGTAACTGTACTGTGTGATGTATATTTATTAGATAGTGTTATTATGTGTGTAACTGTACTGTGTAATGTATATTTATTAGATAGTGTTATTATGTGTGTAACTGTACTGTATAATGTATATTTATTAGATAGTGTTATGTGTGTAACTGTACTGTGTAATGTATATTTATTAGATGATATTATTATGAGTGTAACTGTACTGTGTAATGTATATTTATTAGACCGTGTTATGTGTGTAACTGTACTGTGTAATTATTATATTTATTAGATGGTATTATTATGTGTGTAACTGTACTGTGTAATGTATATTTATTAGATAGTGTTATTATGTGTGTAACTGTACTGTGTAATGTATATTTATTAGACAGTGTTATTATGTGTGTAACTGTACTGTGTAATGTATATTTATTAGACAGTGTTATTATGTGTGTAACTGTACTGTGTAATGCATATTTATTAGATGGTATTATTATGTGTGTAACTTTACTGTATAATGTATATTTATTAGATAGTGTTATTATGTGTGTAACTGTACTGTGTAATGTATATTTATTAGATAGTGTTATGTGTGTAACTGTACTGTGTAATGTATATTTATTAGATAGTGTTATTATGTGTGTAACTGTACTGTGTAATGTATATTTATTAGACAGTGTTATTATGTGTGTAACTGTACTGTGTAATGTATATTTATTAGACAGTGTTATTATGTGTGTAACTGTACTGTGTAATGCATATTTATTAGATGGTATTATTATGAGTGTAACTGTACTGTGTAATGTATATTTATTAGATAGTATTATTATGTGTGTAACTGTACTGTGTAATGTATATTTATTAGATAGTGTTATTATGTGTGTAACTGTACTGTGTAATGTATATTTATTAGATAGTGTTATTATAAGTGTAACTGTACTGTGTAATGTATATTTATTAGACAGTGTTATTATGTGTGTAACTGTACTGTGTAATGTATATTTATTAGATAGTGTTATTATGTGTGTAACTGTACTGTGTAATGTATATTTATTAGACAGTGTTATTATGTGTGTAACTGTACTGTGTAATGTATATTTATTAGATAGTGTTATTATGTGTGTAACTGTACTGTGTAATGTATATTTATTAGACAGTGTTATTATGTGTGTAACTGTACTGTGTAATGCATATTTATTAGATGGTATTATTATGAGTGTAACTGTACTTTGTAATTGATGTTATATCATTGTATTCTAGCATCCCACATGACAAAAGACTTAATGTTCGAGTTTTTTTTTTACCTGCAGCTACGAGGCACTGCGATGGGGACAAAATTTGCCCCATCGTATGCCAACATTTTAATGGGTTGGCTAGAAAGCAAGTTTGTTTATTCTGATGCCAACCACTTGCAGGAGGGCATCATTCTATACAAACGCTACATAGACGTTTTGCTTGTAGTCTGAAGATTTGGTGAACAAGAAGCCGAACAGTTAGTTGGTACTTAAATGCACAAGATACAGGTGTTAAGTTAACCCACAAATGGAATAAAGAAAGAATCTTTTTCTTGGATATTGAACTTTCAGGGTCTGTAAAGACCGGGAAGATCAAAACAAATCTGTATCGCAAACACATTGCAGGTAACTATCTTACACGCCAAAAGTGCTCACCCTGAACATGTGTATAAAGGAATTTTGAAGAGTCAGTTCATTTGAACTAAACGCCTGTGTTCAGAAAACAATGATTTTCTTGAACAGAGTAATGAACTTAAAAAGAGATTCAAAGATAGAGGGTATAAACCCAAATTAAGCAATAAGATCTTTAATGAGACATATACCCTTAAGAGGGAAGAAACTTTGCTGCCCAAATTGAAGAACGCACAGACAAAACAGCCACTTTTTATCACCAAATATTCAACAGAATATCCAGAAATTTGTACCATTATTAAAAAAAATATTTTCCCATTCTGTATGGCGATAAAAAACTGAAAAAGGAGGTAGAGGATGGCTGTAGGTGTGTGTTCTCAAGAAATCTAACAATTGGTAACATACTCTCCCCTAGCAACCTAAAATCATCTAACAATACAAGCTCTTGGTTATCCACTAATGGCACATTTAGGTGTGGTCATCCACGATGCAAGTCATGTGACTTTTTATCAGTGGGTAAAGATTTTTACTCATATGTGACAGGACAGATATTCCAAACAAAGGGTTGTATCATATCTTCCCCACATACGTTATCTATCTTATAAAGTGTACAGAATACAAACTTCAATATGTGGGAATGACAAGCAGAGACGTAAGAACACGAATCAGAGAACATCTTGGGTATATACACAATGAAAAAAATGTTCAGGACTTTCTAGACATACATCAGCAGAACACAAGGAGGCCTATTTAACAACGGTCTTGCGGACCTGATCCGGATCAGGTCCGCAAGACCTCGCTGAATGCGGAGAGCAATACGCTCTCTGTATTCAGCATTGCACCAGCAGCTCACAAGGGCTGCTGGTGCAACGCCGCCCCCTGCAGACTCGCGGTCAATCGGCTGCAAGCAGGGAGGTGTCAATCAACCCGATCGTACTCGATCGGGTTGAATTGTCGCGATTCCTGTCCGCCTGCTCAGAGCAGACGGACAGCGTTATGGAGCAGCGGTCTTTAGACCGCTGCTTCATAACTGCTGTTTCTGGCGAGTCTGAAGACTCGCCAGAAACACGGCCTCACAAGCACCCTACGGCGCTTGATAAATGGGCCTCTAAATCTTTTAAATGGAGGGCAATAAAACATGTCAGAATACCAAAAAGGGGAGGGGATAAAAATCGATTACTCTCTAGACAAGAAATGTTCTGGATTTTTAAACTGGATACACAAATCCCCAAAGGGTTCAATTCTGAATTTGAAGTCATTAATTATTGGGAGTAAGATTTCTATGTATATATTTTTCTTCCCATATTCCCATTACATATACTCATTTAGAGAACTAATTTCATCTCACTAGTTGATTGTAGACTTATGGTAAAATATATTCTACATTATACTTGTTTGGTATCATCCTTCTGTGAACTATAGAATATTTATATAAAAAAATCTTTTTATTTAATCATCTGTAATGCTAAAATATGTACCAGGTTTTGGAAAGTTGCAGTCAGAGAGGATATGATAATATTAAAGTGCTTTAAAATGTATGTACCTACTCCATGCTTAGCTCTTTAGCTAATGATAACGAGTGAACATAATGGAATCATTTGTGCATATATCTATCTTTTAACTAATTTTCGAACAATTATTAAATTCTTGCATTTGAATTTTAGCACTTGTTTTATAACAGTATTTAATTTTAGTGTAAATTAGTATTTAATTAATTCTAAGTTGGAAATGATTTCATTATATCTAGCATTCCCATAGCAATAATTTATATATGAGGTGTAGTCACTTTAATAATCAATTGATTGTTGATTTCCTGTCCAATGGCTGTAAACCAGACCCTTTTAAAAGTAAGTTGACTTAGCACTCAGTGGGTCTATGAATATGGCACTAGCCGAAACGCGTAAGATCTGTCAACCATTTGTACCCTGTCATGCACTGTGTTCATCATTTAGGATCGTTTTTTACTCACAAGGATTGCGACTGCTTTCCAGACTATTCCTTCTGTCTGTTTGTTTTACATGTACTTTGAAATGTATTTTTGATGTGTTTTGTGCAACTTTTTTGTTTTGTGAAACAGTTGACCAGAGCTCTGAAGATGCAGTAATCATTCAAACGTAAATTGCGCTCAAGCGATCGCCTTTACTTTCAACGTGTAATAGCAGCGGTAAATCCGATGAGTGGAAACAACCACGATAACCCCATTATCGCTTGTGTGTAACTGTTAGCGCTCCACTCGTAATCTGGTCCATAATGTTCCATAGTGAAAAAATATTATCGCTATTAAAGCATTAACATTGCTCCTATTTTTATGCTCATATGGAGGGAGATTACAAGTTGTGCGGTACAGCTTTACCGCAAAAAAAATGGCCTTTGAGTGTGGAATGGTCAGCTCACCCGTACTACAAGTCGCATGTTAAGGCTTTTTAACGTGATCGTTATAGTCTATACCGCAACAATCCATTCTGCAATCAAAGACCAGTAGTTATGGATTTTGCAAAACAAAAATGTTTCCCAAAACTTATAAAAAAAATATGTTACAAAGTACACTAACACCCATAAACTAGCTATTAACCCCTAAACCGCCATCCCCCGCATCGAAATTAAAATAAACCTATTAACCCCTAATATGCCGCCCACATCACAACTATCAAAATTAAAGTATTAACCCCTAATCCAACGTCTCCCCGAATCGCTAACACTAAATAAACCTGCTAACCTCTTAACCCCACATCGTCAATATTAAATAAACCTATTAACCCCTAAGCCGCCGACACCCCACATCACAACTCCCTTAATAAACCTATTAACCCCTAAACTGCTATCCCCTCACATCGCCAACACGAAATAGCCATTAACCCCATAACCGCTGGCCCCCCACATTGCGACAATCTAAATTAAACTATTCACCCCTAAACTAAATACCCGCTAACTTTAAATTAAAGTTACAATCTACCTTAAAATAAATAAAAACGTACCTGTGAAAAAAAAAAACTAAAGCTTAAACTATAAATAAACCTAACAGTAATATTTTAAAATAATAAGATACCAAAAATAAAAAACCTAAATTACAAAATTAAAAAATCCTAACACTACAAAAAAAACTAACATTACAAAAAAAACTCTAAAATTAAACAAAATAACAAAAACCTAACATTATACAAAATACAGAAAATAATAAACAAAATTATCCAAAATAAAAAAATACCCCTAAAAAACAAAAAAGCCAACCCAAAATAAAAACACCCCCTAATCTAACACTAAACTACCAATAGCCCTTAAAATGGCCTTTTGTAGGGCATTGTCCTAAGTGTAATAGCTATTTTACATAAAGAATTACAAAATACCCCTAACATTACAAGCCCCCACCCACCCAACCCCCAAATATAAAAAAGACCTAACTCTAAAAAACCCTAAGCTACCCATTGCCGCTAAAGGGGCATTTCTATTGGCAGAGCCCTTAAAACGGCAATCAGCTCTTTTACTCCCCATAAAAAAAACCAAAAAAAACCTAACACTAACCCCCAAAATAGGTACTCACCATTCCAGAAGTCCAGCGGTGAAGGTCTTTTTCCAGGTGGCTCCATCTTCAATCTTCATCCCGGTGTCGCGAAGCCATCTTCCATTATCATCCAGGGGTCGCGGAGCTGAGGCGGCTTGGAGCGGAGCAGGATCGGCAACGGCACTGACATCCGACTTGGAGCCTCTTCTTCATGCGATCGTCCGCCCCACACTAAAGCTTGAATGCAGGGTTTCCGTTTGAACAGCCAATAGGATTTAAGCACCTCTTATCCTATTGGTTGGTTTGAAATTTTCAGCCAATAGGAATGCAAGGTTCCCCATTATAAAAACATAATTTATGTTACAACTTACCTGATAAATTCATTTCTTTCATATTAGCAAGAGTCCATGAGCTAGTGACGTATGGGATATACATTCCTACCAGGAGGGGCAAAGTTTCCCAAACCTCAAAAAATGCCTATAAATACACCCCTCACCACACCCACAATTCAGTTTAACGAATAGCCAAGAAGTGGGGTGATAAGCAAGGAGCGAAAGCATCAAATAAGGAATTGGAATAATTGTGCTTTATACAAAAAATCATAACCACCACAAACAGGGGTGGGCCTCATGGACTCTTGCTAATATGAAAGAAATGAATTTATCAGGTAAGTTCTTACATAAATTATGTTTTCTTTCATGTAATTAGCAAGAGTCCATGAGCTAGTGACGTATGGGATAATAAATACCCAAGATGTGGAACTTCCACGCAAGAGTTACTAGAGAGGGAGGGATAAAATAAAGACAGCCAATTCCGCTGATAAATAATCCACAACCCAAAAAAAAAAAAGTTTTAATCTTAATAATGAAAAAAACTGAAATTATAAGCAGTAGAATCAAACTAAAACAGCTGCCTGAAGTACTTTTCTACCAAAAACTGCTTCAGAAGAAGAAAACACATCAAAATGGTAGAATTTAGTAAAATTATGCAAAGAAGACCAAGTTGCTGCTTTGCAAATCTGATCAACAGAAGCTTCATTCCTAAACGCCCAGGAAGTAGAAACTGACCTAATAGAATGAGCTGTAATCCTTTGAGGCGGAGTTTTACCCGACTCAACATACGCATGATGAATCAAAGACTTCAACAAAGACGCCAAAGAAATGGCGGAGGCCTTTTGACCTTTCCTGGAACCAGAAAAGATAACAAATAGACTAGAGGTCTTTCTAAAATCTTTAGTAGCTTCAACATAATATTTTAAAGCTCTTACTACATCCAAAGAATGTAAAGATTTCTCCAGAGAATTCTTAGGATTAGGACATAATGAAGGAACAACAATTTCTCTACTAATGTTGTTAGAATTCACAACCTTAGGTAAAAATTTAAATGAAGTCCGCAACACCGCCTTATCCTGATGAAAAATCAGAAAAGGAGATTCACAAGAAAGAGCAGATAACTCAGAAACTCTTCTAGCAGAAGAGATGGCCAAAAGGAACAGAACTTTCAAAGAAAGTAATTTAATATCCAGAGAATGCATAGGTTCAAACGGGGGAGCTTGTAAAGCCCTCAGAACCAAATTAAGACTCCAAGGAGGAGAAATTGACTTAATGACAGGTTTTATACGAGCCAAAGCCTGTACAAAACAATGAATATCAGGAAGATTAGCAATCTTTCTATGAAAAAGAACAGAAAGAGCAGAAATTTGTCCTTTCAAGTAACTTGCAGACAAACCTTTATCCAAACCATCCTGAAGAAACTGTAAAATTCTAGGAATTCTAAAAGAATGCCAGGAGAATTTATGAGAACACCAAGAAATGTAAGTCTTCCAGACTCGATAATAAATCTTCCTAGACACAGATTTACGAGCCTGTAACATAGAATTAATTACTGAGTCAGAGAAAACTCTATGACTAAGAATCAAGCGTTCAATCTCCATACCTTCAAATTTAATGATTTGAGATCCTGATGGAAAAAAGGGCCTTGAGATAGAAGGTCTGGTCTTAACGGAAGAGTCCAAGGTTGGCAAGTAGCCATCCGAACAAGATCCGCATACCAAAACCTGTGAGGCCATGCTGGAGCCACCAGCAGTACAAACGAACGTTCCATTAGAATTTTGGAAATCACTCTTGGAAGAAGAACTAGAGGCGGAAAGATATAGGCCGGATGATAATTCCAGGGAAGCGACAACGCGTTCACTGCCTCCGCCTGAGGATCCCTGGATCTGGACAGATACCTGGGAAGTTTCTTGTTTAGATGAGAAGCCATCAGATCTATTTCTGGAAATCCCCAGATTTGAACAATCTGAAGAAATACCTCTGGGTGAAGAGACCATTCGCCCGGATGTAACGTCTGGCGACTGAGATAATCCGCTTCCCAATTGTCTACACCTGGGATGTGAAACGCAGAGATTAGACAAGAGCTGGATTCCGCCCATACAAGTATCCGAGATACTTCTTTCATAGCCTGAGGACTGTGAGTCCCCCCTTGATGATTGACATATGCCACGGTTGTGACATTGTCCGTCTGAAAACAAATGAACGATTCTCTCTTCAGAAGAGGCCAGAACTGAAGAGCTCTGAAAATCGCACGGAGTTCCAAAATGTTGATTGGTAATCTCGCCTACTGAGATTCCCAAACCCCCTGCGCTGTCAGAGATCCCCATACAGCTCCCCAACCTGTTAGACTCGCATCTGTTGAGATCACACTCCAGGTTGGAAGAACAAAAGAAGCCCCTTGGACTAAACGATGGTGATCTGTCCACCACGTCAGAGAGTGTCGTACATTCGGATTTAAGGATATCAATTGTGATATCTTTGTATAATCCCTGCACCACTGGTTCAGCATACAAAGCTGAAGAGGTCGCATGTGAAAACGAGCAAAGGGGATCGCGTCCGATGCAGCAGTCATGAGACCTAGAATTTCCATGCATAAAGCTACAGAAGGGAATAATTGAGACTGAAGGTTTCGACAAGCTGAAACCAATTTCAGACGTCTCTTTTCTGTTAGAGACAAGGTCATGAACACTGAATCTATTTGGAAACCTAAAAAGGTTACTCTTGTCTGAGGAATCAATGAACTCTTTGGTAAATTGATCTTCCAACCATGTTTTTGAAGAAACGACACAAGTCGATTCGTATGAAATTCTGCAGAATGTGAAGACTGAGCAAGTACCAAGATATCGTCCAAATAAGGAAATACCGCAATACCCTGTTCTCTGATTACAGATAGAAGGGCACCGAGAACCTTTGAAAAGATCCTTGGAGCTGTCGCTAGGCCAAACGGCAGGGCCACAAACTGGTAATGCTTGTCTAGAAAAGAGAATCTCAGAAACTGAAAATGATCTGGATGAATCGGAATATGAAGATATGCATCCTGTAAATCTATTGTAGACATATAATGCCCTTGCTGAACAAAAGGCAGAATAGTCCTTATAGTTACCATTTTGAATGTTGGTATCCTTACATAACGATTCAATATTTTTAGATCCAGAACTGGTCTGAAGGAATTCTCCTTCTTTGGTACAATGAATAGATTTGAGTAAAACCCCAGACCCTGTTCCAGAACTGGAACTGGCACAATTACTCCAGCCAATTCTAGATCTGAAACACATTTCAGAAATGCCTGAGCCTTCACTGGGTTTATTGGAATGCGAGAGAGAAAAAATCTTCTCGCAGGCGGCCTTACCTTGAAACCTATTCTGTACCCTTGTGAAACAATGTTCTGAATCCAAAGACTGTGAATCGAATTGATCCAAATATCTTTGAAAAATCGTAACCTCCCCCCTACCAGCTGAGCTGGAATGAGGGCCGCACCTTCATGTGGACTTGGGAGCTGGCTTTGGCTTTCTAAAAGGCTTGGATTTATTCCAGACTGGAGAAGGTTTCCAAACGGAAACTGTTCCTTTAGAGGAAGGGTCAGGCTTTTGTTCCTTATTCTGACGAAAGGAACGAAAACGATTAGCAGCCCTATATTTACCTTTAGATTTTTTGTCCTGAGGCAAAAAAGTTCCTTTCCCCCCAGTAACAGTTGAAATAATAGAATCCAACTGAGAACCAAATAATTTATTACCTTGGAAAGAAAGAGAAAGCAAAGTTGACTTAGAAGACATATCTGCATTCCAAGTTTTAAGCCATAAAGCTCTTCTAGCTAAAATAGCTAAAGACATATACCTGACATCAACTCTAATGATATCAAAGATGGCATCCCAGACAAAGTTATTAGCATGTTGAAGAAGTTTAACAATGCTATGAGTATTCTGATCTGAGACCTGTTGCGCTAAAGCCTCCAACCAAAAAGTTGAAGCTGCTGCAACATCAGCCAAAGATATAGCAGGTCTAAGTAAATTACCTGAACATAAATAAGCTTTTCTTAAAAAAGATTCAATTTTCCTATCTAAAGGATCTTTAAACGAAGTGCTATCTGCCGTAGGAATAGTAGTACGTTTAGCAAGAGTAGAGATAGCCCCATCAACTTTAGGGATTTTGTCCCAAAACTCTAATCTGTCAGATGGCACAGGGTACAATTTCTTAAACCTTTGAGAAGGAGTAAATGAAGTACCCAGATTATTCCATTCCCTAGAAATTAATTCAGAAATAGCATCAGGGACAGGAAAAACTTCTGGAATAACTATAGGAGGTTTAAAAACCGAATTTAAACGCTTAGTAGATTTAGTATCAAGAGGACTAGATTCCTCCATCTCCAATGCGATTAAAACTTCTTTAAGTAAAGAGCGAATAAATTCCATTTTAAATAAATATGAAGATTTATCAGTGTCAATATCTGAGACAGAATTCTCTGAACCAGAAAAATCCTCATCAGAAATAGACAAATCAGAATGATGACGATCATCTAAAAATTCATCTGCAAAATTAGACGTTTTAAAAGACCTTTTACGTTTACTGGAAGGAGGAATAACAGACATAGCCTTCCTAATAGATTTAGAAACAAATTCTTTTATATTAACAGGAACATCCTGAGTATTAGATGTTGAGGGAACAGCAACAGGTAATGGAATATTACTAATGGAAATACTATCTGCATTAGCAAGTTTATCATGACATTCATCACAAACTACAGCCGGAGGAACAGTTACCACAAGTTTACAACAAATGCACTTAACTTTGGTAGAACCAGCATCAGGCAGCGTCTTTCCAGAAGTAGATTCTGATCCAGGGTCAATTTGAGACATCTTGCAATATGTAAAAGAAAAAACAACATATAAAGCAAAACTTATCAAATTCCTTAAATGACAGTTTCAGGAATGGGAAAAAATGCCAATGAACAAGCCTCTAGCAACCAGAAGCAATGAAAAATGAGACTGAAATAATGTGAAAAAAAGGTGGAGACAAGAATGACGCCCACATTTTTTTAGCGCCAAAAAAAGACGCCCACATTATTGGCGCCTAAAATTGTTTGGCGCCAAGAATGACGCCACATCCGGTGATGCCGACATTTTTGGCGCAAAAACGTCAAGAAAATGACGCAATCACGAACAACTTCCAACGACAAGTATGACGCCGGAAATGACAGAAAAATTTTTTTTTATTTTTTTTTGCACCAAAAAAGTCAGCGCCAAGAATGACGCAATAAATTGAAGCATTTTCAGCCCCCGCGAGCCTAACAGCCCACAGGGAAAAAAAGTAAATTGAAACAATTTTTAAGGTAAGAAAAAAATTAATTATTCATATGCATTATCCCAAATAATGAAACTGACTGTCTGAAATAAGGAATATTGATCATCCTGAATCATGGCAAATATAAGTTTAAAGACATATATTTAGAACTTTATAAATAAAGTGCCCAACCATAGCTTAGAGTGTCACAAAAAATAAGATTTACTTACCCCAGGACACTCATCTACATATAGTAGATAGCCAAACCAGTACTGAAACGAGAATCAGTAGAGGTAATGGTATATAAGAGTATATCGTCGATCTGAAAAGGGAGGTAAGAGATGAATCTCTACGACCGATAACAGAGAACCTATGAAATAGATCCCGTAGAAGGAGACCATTGAATTCAAATA
Organism: Bombina bombina; assembly: GCF_027579735.1. Lineage (NCBI taxonomy): Eukaryota > Metazoa > Chordata > Amphibia > Anura > Bombinatoridae > Bombina > Bombina bombina. Next base: position 5,750,042 of record NC_069507.1, read on the forward strand.
GGCAATACTCTCTTCACATCCCTCTGACATTCACTGCACTCTGAGAGGAAAACCGGGCTCCAGCCTGCTGCGAAGCGCATATCAATGTAGAATCTAGCACAAACTTACTTCACCACCTCCACGGGAGGCAAAGTTTGTAAAACTGAATTGTGGGTGTGGTGAGGGGTGTATTTATAGGCATTTTGAGGTTTGGGAAACTTTGCCCTCCTGGTAGGAATGTATATCCCATACGTCACTAGCTCATGGACTCTTGCTAATTACATGAAAGAAATGAGTATCTTGTATTCAAGCTTCAGTGTGCAACATACGATCGCATAAGGAGGAGGCTCCATGTCGGATGTCAGCGCTGTCACCGATCCTGCCCCGCGACACCACAATGAAGATTGAAGATGGAGCCGCCTGGAAGAAGACCTTCACAGCCGGACTTAAGGAATGGTGAGTACCAATTATGGTGAGTACCAATTTCGGAGTTAGTGTTAGGTTGTTTTTTTTTTTTTTTAGATTAGGGCTTTTAATTTGTTATAATGGGCAGTAAAAGAGCCAATTTTAAAGGCAATGCCCATACAAATGCCCCTTTAGGGGCAATGGGTAGATTAGATATTTTTTAGAGATAGTTCTCTTATGTTGGCGGGGGTTGGGTGGATGGGTTTTTTACTGTTAGGGGTTAATTTGTATTTTTCATTGAAAAACAGAATTTATGCTTACCTGATAAATTACTTTCTCCAACGGTGTGTCCGGTCCACGGTGTCATCCTTACTTGTGGGAATATTCTCTTCCCCAACAGGAAATGGCAAAGAGCACAGCAAAAGCTGCCCATATAGCCCCTCCTCGGGCTCCGCCCCCCAGTCATTCGACCGACGGTTAGGAGAAAAAAAGGAGAAACTATAGGGTGCCGTGGTGACTGTAGAGTATAGAGAAAGAAATTTTTCAAACCTGATTAAAAAACCAGGGCGGGCCGTGGACCGGACACACCGTTGGAGAAAGTAATTTATCAGGTAAGCATAAATTCTGTTTTCTCCAACATTGGTGTGTCCGGTCCACGGCATCATCCTTACTTGTGGGAACCAATACCAAAGCTTTAGGACACGGATGAAGGGAGGGAGCAAATCAGGTTACCTAAACAGAAGGCACCACGGCTTGCAAAACCTTTCTCCCAAAAATAGCCTCCGAAGAAGCAAAAGTATCAAATTTGTAAAATTTGGCAAAAGTGTGCAGAGAAGACCAAGTCGCTGCCTTACATATCTGATCAACAGAAGCCTCGTTCTTAAAGGCCCACGTGGAAGCCACAGCCCTAGTGGAGTGAGCTGTGACTTGTTCAGGAGGCTGCCGTCCGGAAGTCTCATAAGCCAATCGGATAATGCTTTTCAGCCAGAAAGAAAGAGAGGTAGCAGTAGCCTTTTGTCCTCTCCTCTTACCAGAGTAAACGACAAACAAAGATGAGGTTTGTCTAAAATCCTTTGTTGCTTCTAAATAGAACTTTAAAGCACAAACTACATCTAAATTGTGTAACAAACGTTCCTTCTTAGAAACTGGTTTCGGACACAGAGAAGGAACAACTATCTCCTGGTTAATATTCCTGTTGGAAACAACTTTGGGAAGAAAACCAGGCTTGGTACGTAAAACGACCTTATCTGAATGGAACACCAGATAGGGTGGATCACACTGCAAAGCAGATAATTCAGAAACTCTTCTAGCAGAAGAAATAGCAACCAAAAACAGAACTTTCCAAGATAGTAACTTGATATCTATGGAATGTAAAGGTTCAAACGGAACCCCTTGAAGAACAGAAAGAACTAAATTTAGACTCCAAGGAGGAGTAATGGGTCTGTAAACAGGCTTGATTCTGCCAAAGCCTGTACAAAAGCTTGTACATCTGGCACCGCTGCCAGTCGTTTGTGTAATAAAACAGATAAAGCAGAAATCTGTCCTTTTAGAGAACTCGATGACAACCCTTTATCCAAACCCTCTTGGAGAAAGGAGAGAATCTTAGGAATTTTAATCGTACTCCAGGAGAATCCCTTGGATTCACACCAACAGATATATTTTTTCCATATTTTATGGTAAATCTTTCTAGTCACAGGTTTTCTGGCTTGTACCAGAGTATCTATCACTGAATTTGAAAACCCACGCTTAGATAAAATCAAGCATTCAATTTCCAAGCAGTCAGCTGCAGAGAAACTAGATTTGGATGTTCGAAAGGACCCTGTACTAGAAGATCCTGTCTCAAAGGTAGCTTCCATGGTGGAGCCGATGACATATTCACCAGGTCTGCATACCAAGTCCTGCGTGGCCACGCAGGAGCTATCAGAATCACAGAGGCCTTCTCCTGTTTGATCCTGGCCACGAGCCTGGGAAGGAGAGGAAACGGTGGAAACACATAAGCTAGGTTGAACGACCAAGGCGCCACTAATGCATCCACTAGAGTCGCCTTGGGATCCCTGGATCTGGACCCGTAGCAAGGAACCTTGAAGTTCTGACGAGACGCCATCAGATCCATGTCCGGAAAGCCCCATAATTGGGTTAACTGGATAAAGACCTCCGGGTGGAGTTCCCACTCCCCCGGATGGAAAGTCTGACGACTCAGATAATCCGCTTCCCAGTTGTCTACTCCTGGGATGTGAATTGCAGATAGATGGCAGGAGTGATCCTCCGCCCATTTGATGATCTTGGATACCTCTCTCATCGCCAGGGAACTCTTCGTTCCCCCCTGATGATTGATGTAAGCTACAGTCGTCATGTTGTCTGACTGAAATCTTATGAATCCAGCCTTCGCTAGTTGAGGCCAAGCCCTGAGAGCATTGAAGATCGCTCTCAGTTCCAGAATTTTTATCAGATGAAGAGACTCTTCCCAAGACCATAGACCCTGAGCTTTAAGGGAATTCCAGACCGCGCCCCAGCCTAATAGACTGGCGTCGGTCGTGACAATGACCCACTCTGGTCTGCGGAAACTCATTCCCTGAGACAGGTGATCCTGAGTCAACCACCAACTGAGTAAGTCTCTGGTTTCCTGGTCTACTTGAATCTGTGGAGACAAGTCTACATAGTACCCATTCCACTGATTGAGCATGCACAGTTGTAATGGTCTTAAATGAATTCGAGCAAAAGGAACTATGTCCATTGCTGCAACCATTAGTCCTATTACTTCCATGCACTGAGCTATGGAAGGCTGCAGAATAGAGTGAAGAACTTGACAAGCGTTTAGAAGCTTTGATTCTCTGACTTCTGTCAGGAAGATCTTTATTTCTGAGGAATCTATTATTGTCCCCAAAAAGGGAACTCTTGTTGACGGGGATAGAGAACTCTTTTCCACGTTCACCTTCCACCCGTGAGATCTGAGAAAGGCTAGAACAATCTCTGTATGAGCCTTTGCCTTGGAAAGAGACGACGCTTGAATTAGAATGTCATCTAGATAAGGTGCCACTGCAATGCCCCTCGGTCTTAGAACCGCCAGAAGGGACCCTAGCACCTTTGTGAAAATTCTGGGAGCAGTGGCTAAACCGAACGGAAGAGCCACGAACTGATAATGATTGTCCATAAAGGCGAACCTTAGGAACTGATGGTGATCTTTGTGGATAGGAATATGTAGGTACGCATCCTTTAAATCCACGGTAGTCATGAATTGACCTTCCTGGATTGTAGGTAAAATTGTTCGAATGGTTTCCATTTTGAACGATGGAAACCTGAGGAATTTGTTTAGAATTTTTAAATCCAGAATTGGTCTGAAAGTTCCATCTTTTTTGGGAACTACAAACAGGTTTGAGTAAAACCCCTGACCCTGTTCCACTGATGGAACTGGGTGTTTCTAGAGTCCAGGGATCCGGAACATCTCTTACCCAAGCCTGAGCAAAGAGAGAGAGTCTGCCACCTACTATATCCAGTCCCGGATCGGGGGCTACCCCTTCATGCTGTCTTGGTAGCAGCAGCAGGCTTCTTGGCCTGTTTACCCTTGTTCCAGCCTTGCATTGGTTTCCAGGCAGGCTTGGACTGGGAAGCGTTACCCTCTTGTCTAGAGGCTGCAGAGTTAGAAGCCGGTCCGTTCCTGAAATTACGAAAGGAACGAAAATTGGATTTATTTTTAGCCTTGAACGGCCTATCCTGTGGGAGGGCATGGCCCTTTCCCCCAGTGATGTCTGAAATAATTTCTTTCAATTCTGGCCCAAAAAGATACATCCGCCGACCAAGATTTTAGCCAGAGCGCTCTGCGCGCCACAATTGCAAACCCTGAATTTTTCGCCGCTAATCTCGCTAACTGCAAAGCAGCATCTAAAATAAAGGAATTAGCTAACTTAAGTGCGTGAATTCTGTCCATGACTTCCTCATATGGAGTCTCCTTACTGAGCGACTTTTCCAGTTCCTCGAACCAGAAACACGCCGCTGTAGTGACAGGAATAATGCACGAAATTGGTTGAAGGAGGTAACCTTGCTGTACAAAAATCTTTTTAAGCAAACCCTCCAATTTTTTATCCATAGGATCTTTGAAAGCACAATTGTCCTCAATGGGAATAGTCGTGCGTTTGGCTAGTGTAGAAACCGCCCCCTCGACCTTAGGGACTGTTTGCCATGTGTCCTTCCTGGGGTCGACCATGGGGAACAATTTCTTAAATATAGGAGGAGGGACAAAAGGTATGCCTGGCTTCTCCCACTCCTTATTCACTATGTCCGCCACCCTTTTAGGTATCGGAAAGACATCAGGGTGCACCGGGACCTCTAGGAATTTGTCCATCTTGCACAATTTTTCTGGGATGACCAAATTGTCACAATCATCCAGAGTAGATAGCACCTCCTTAAGTAATGCGCGGAGATGCTCTAATTTAAATTTAAATGTCACAACATCAGGTTCTGCCTGCTGAGAAATTCTTCCTGAATCAGAAATTTCTCCCTCTGACAAACCCTCCCTCACTGCCACTTCAGACTGGTGTGAGGGTATGACAGATAAATTATCATCAGCGCCCTCCTGCTCTACAGTGTTTAAAACTGAGCAATCACGCTTTCTCTGAAATGCTGGCATTTTGGATAAAATATTAGCTATGGAGTTATCCATTACTGCCGTCAATTGTTGCATAGTAACAAGCATTGGCGCGCTAGAAGTACTAGGGGTCGCCTGCGCGGGCATAACTGGTATAGACACAGAAGGAGAGGATGCAGAACTATCCCTACTTCCTTCATTTGAGGAATCATCCTGGGCAACCTTACTAAATGTGACAGTACTGTCCTTACTTTGTTTGGACGCCATGGCACAATTAACACATACATTTGAAGGGGGGACCACCTTGGCCTCCATACATACAGAACATGATCTATCTGAAGGTACAGACATGTTAGACAGGCTTAAACTGGTTAATAAAGCACAAAAACCGTTTTTAAACAAAACCGTTACTGTCTCGTTAAATGTTAAACAGAGCACACTTTATTACTGAATATGTGAAAAACTATGAAGGAATTATCCAATCTTTACCAAATTTTCACCACAGTGTCTTAATGCATTCAAAGTATTGCAACCCGATTTCCAAGCTTTTAACCCTTAAAATGCGGAAAACAGAGCCGTTTGCAATTTTAACCCCACTACAGTCCCAGCCACAGCGTTTGTTGCGACTTCACCTATCCCAGGTTGGTATACGATACCAATTCAAGCCTTCCAGGAACGTTTTCATTGGATACCAGACCCTCTCACATTCAGCTGCATGCACTGCACTCAAAAGAAACTGTGCAATAATGGCGCGAAAATGAGGCTCTGCCTACTACAGTGAAAGGCCCTTCCTGACTGGGAAGGTGTCTTAACTAGTGCCTGGCGCTAAAAACGTTGCCCAAATAATAAAAAGTGTGAAATCCACTTCAAACTGTAAATAATACTTAAATAAAGCAATCGATTTAGCCCTTAAGAGTGTCCACCAGTTAATAGCCCATAATAAGCCCTTTATTCTGTTTGAGTCTAAGAAAATGGCTTACCGATCCCCATGAGGGAAAATGACAGCCTTCCAGCATTACACAGTCTTGTTAGAAAAATGGCTAGTCATACCTTAAGCAGAAAAGTCTGCAAACTGTTCCCCCCAACTGAAGTTCTCTGGGCTCAACAGTCCTGCGTGGGAACAGCAATTGATTTTAGTTACTGCTGCTAAAATCATACTCCTCTTTTAAACAGAACTCTTCATCTCTTTCTGTTTCAGAGTAAATAGCACAACCAGTACTATTTCAAAATAACAAACTTTTGATAGAAGAATAAAAAACTACAACTAAACACCACATACTCTTCACCATCTCCGTGGAGATGCTACTTGTTCAGAGCGGCAAAGAGAATGACTGGGGGGCGGAGCCCAAGGAGGGGCTATATGGGCAGCTTTTGCTGTGCTCTTTGCCATTTCCTGTTGGGGAACAGAATATTCCCACAAGTAAGGATGACGCCGTGGACCGGACACACCAATGTTGGAGAAAGAGCTGTTAAACTTAGGGCAATGCCCTGCAAATGGCCCTTTTAAGGGCTATTAATAGTTTAGTGTTAGATTAAGAGGTGTTTTTATTTTGGAGTGGCTTTTTGTTTTTTTATTGGGGTATTAGGTTTAATTTTTTTATTTTGGATAATTTTGTTTATTATATTCTGCAATCATAGATTTTTTTATTTTTAGTAATTTTAGAGTTTGTTTTCTTGCGTAATGTTAGGTTTTGTTATTTTGTTTAATTTTAGATTTTGTTATTTTTTTATGTTAGGGTTTTTTAATTTTGTAATATAGTTTTTTTTTATTTTTGGTATCTTTTATTTTTTTAAAAATAGTAATGTTAGGTTTATTTACAGTTTAAGCTTAGGTTTTTTTTATTTCACAGGTAAGTTTTAATTTGTTTTAAGGTAGTTATATTATGGGGCCTATCTATCAAGCTGTCAACCTAAAATACGCTGGAATTCCACATCATAATTTTTGCGAGATTGATCCGACCTAGTTATCACAGCCTCAAAGACCAGCAAATGTTGAAATTTGTGACGTAACATACGATCCGCCGGTCTCAATCTGACACAGAACGATACTTACTTCATTACAGATGTTCCAAATAAACATTAGGCTCTGACACTTTTTCCCAGTTATCAAACTTTTTATCAAAATTTTAATTCTACAGGTAAGTTTTAATTTATATTAAGATAGGGATGCTGTAATTTTAATTTGAAGTTAGGGGGTTGTTGGGTTTAGGGGTTATTAGCTTAATTTAGTTTTTGCCGATGTGGGGGGCTGAAGGTTTAGGGGTTAATAGGTTTAGTTAGTGGTAGTGATGTGGGAGACCAGAGGTTTAGGGGTTAATATGTTTATTTAGTGGCGGCGGTGTCGGGGAGCGGCGGGATAGGGGTTAATAACTTTATTTAGGTTGTGGCAGTGTCGGGGAGTGGCTGGAAAAGGGTTAATAACTTTATTTAGGTTGCAGCGATGTTGGCGAGAGGCGGGATAGGTATTAAACATTTTAGTATAGTGGTGGCGTTTAGTGACAGGGAATAAATAAAGTTCGGAAAAAGCTGAATAGATGCGAGACCGATGACTGCTCATTAACAGCAGTCCGATGCTCTTCTCCCCATACTTGGTGCGCATATTTTTGCCTGCTTTTTTCATAAATATGGAGAGCGTATTGAGACAATTCCTCTATACACACAGTGAGACAATTCCTCTATACACACAGTGAGACAGTTCCTCAATACACACAGTGAGACAATACCTCTATGCACAAAGTGAGATAACTCCTCTACACACAGTGAGATAATTCCGCTATACACACAGTGAGACAATTCCTCAATACACACAGTGAGACAATTCCTCTATACACACAGTGAGACAATTCCTCTATACACACAGTGAGACAATTTCTCTAAATACATACAGTGAGACAATTCCTTTATACACACAGTGAAACTATTACTCTATATACACACAGTGAAACTATTACTCTATATACACACAGTGAGCTAATTCCTATATATACACACAGTAAGATAACTCCTCAATACACACAGTGATCCAACTCCTCAATACACACAGTGATCCAACTCCTCAATACACACAGTGATCCAACTCCTCAATACACACAGTGATCCAACTCCTCAATACACACAGTGATCCAACTCCTCAATACACACAGTGATCCAACTCCTCAATACACACAGTGATCCAACTCCTCAATACACACAGTGATCCAACTCCTCAATACACACAGTGATCCAACTCCTCAATACACACAGTGATCCAACTCCTCAATACACACAGTGATCCAACTCCTCTATACACACAGTGATCCAACTCCTCTATACACACAGTGATCCAACTCCTCTATACACACAGTGATCCAACTCCTCTATACACACAGTGATCCAACTCCTCTATACACACAGTGATCCAACTCCTCTATACACACAGTGATCCAACTCCTCTATACACACAGTGATCCAACTCCTCTATACACACAGTGATCCAACTCCTCTATACACACAGTGATCCAACTCCTCTATACACACAGTGATCCAACTCCTCTATACACACAGTGATCCAACTCCTCTATACACACAGTGATCCAACTCCTCTATACACACAGTGATCCAACTCCTCTATACACACAGTGATCCAACTCCTCTATACACACAGTGATCCAACTCCTCTATACACACAGTGATCCAACTCCTCTATACACACAGTGATCCAACTCCTCTATACACACAGTGATCCAACTCCTCTATACACACAGTGATCCAACTCCTCTATACACACAGTGATCCAACTCCTCTATACACACAGTGATCCAACTCCTCTATACACACAGTGATCCAACTCCTCTATACACACAGTGATCCAACTCCTCTATACACACAGTGATCCAACTCCTCTATACACACAGTGATCCAACTCCTCTATACACACAGTGATCCAACTCCTCTATACACACAGTGATCCAACTCCTCTATACACACAGTGATCCAACTCCTCTATACACACAGTGATCCAACTCCTCTATACACACAGTGATCCAACTCCTCTATACACACAGTGATCTAACTCCTCTATACACACAGTGATCTAACGCCTCTATACACACAGTGATCCAACTCCTCTATACACACAGTGATCCAACTCCTCTATACACACAGTGATCCAACTCCTCTATACACACAGTGATCCAACTCCTCTATACACACAGTGATCCAACTCCTCTATACACACAGTGATCTAACTCCTCTATACACACAGTGATCTAACTCCTCTATACACACAGTGATCTAACTCCTCTATACACACAGTGATCTAACTCCTCTATACACACAGTGATCCAACTCCTCTATACACACAGTGATCTAACTCCTCTATACACAGTGAAATAATTCCTCTATACACACAGTGATCTAACTCCTCTATACACACAGTGATCTAACCCCTCTATACACACAGTGATCTAATTCCTCTATGCACACAGTGATCTAATTCCTCTATACACAGTAAGATAATTCCTCTATACACACACTGATATAACTCCTCTATACACACAGTGAGATAATTCCTCTATACACACAGTAATCTAACTCCTCTATACACTGTGAGACAATTCCTCTATACACACAGTGATCTAACTCCTCTATACACACAGTGAGATAATTCCTCTATACACACAGTGATCTAACTCCTCTATATACACAGTGAGATAATTCCTCTATACACACAGTGATCTAACTCCTCTATACACACAGTGATCTAACTCCTCTATACACACAGTGATCTAACTCCTCTATACACACAGTGATCTAACTCCTCTATACACACAGTGATCCAACTCCTCTATACACACAGTGATCCAACTCCTCTATACACACAGTGATCCAACTCCTCTATACACACAGTGATCCAACTCCTCTATACACACAGTGATCCAACTCCTCTATACACACAGTGATCTAACTCCTCTATACACACAGTGATCTAACTCCTCTATACACACAGTGATCTAACTCCTCTATACACACAGTGATCTAACTCCTCTATACACACAGTCATCCAACTCCTCTATACACACAGTCATCCAACTCCTCTATACACACAGTGATCTAACTCCTCTATACACACAGTGATCTAACTCCTCTATACACACAGTGATCTAACTCCTCTATACACACAGTGATCTAACTCCTCTATACACACAGTGATCTAACTCCTCAATACACACAGTGATCTAACTCCTCTATACACACAGTGATCTAACTCCTCTATACACACAGTGATCTAACTCCTCTATAAACACGGTGATCTAACTCCTCTATACACACAGTGATCTAACTCCTCTATACACACAGTGATCCAACTCCTCTATACACACAGTGATCCAACTCCTCTATACACACAGTCATCCAACTCCTCTATACACACAGTGATCTAACTCCTCTATACACACAGTGATCTAACTCCTCTATACACACAGTGATCTAACTCCTCTATACACACAGTGATCTAACTCCTCTATACACACAGTGAGATAATTCCTCTATACACACACTGATCTAACTTCTCTATACATACAGTGAGACAATTCCTCTATACACACAGTGATGTAACTCCTATATACACACAGTGATCTAACTCCTCTATACACACAGTGAGACGATATATCTATACACACAGTGAGACAATACCTCTATACACAAAGTGAGATAACTTCTCTACACACAGTGATATAACTCCTCTACACACAGTGAGATAATTCCGCTATACACACAGTGAGACAATTCTTCAATACACACAGTGAGACAATTCCTCTATACATACAGTGAGATAATTCCTCTATACACACAGTGAGATAATTCCTCTATACACACAGTGAGAAAATTCCTCTATACACACACAGTGAGGCAATTCCTCAATACACACAGTGAGACAATTCCTCAATACACACAGTGAGACAATTCCTCTATATACACAGTGAGATAATTCCTCTATACACACAGTGAGACAATTCCTCTATACACAGTGATGTAACTCCTCTATACACACAGTGAGACAATTCCTCTATACACACAGTGAGACAATTCCTCTATACACACAGTTATCTAACTCCTCTATACACACAGTGATCTAATTCCTCTATACACACAGTGATCTAACTCCTCTATACACAAACTGCTCTAACTCCTCTATACACAGTGAGATAATTCCTCTATACACAGTGAGATAATTCCTCTATACACACAGTGAGACAATACCTCTATACACACAGTGAGACAATACCTCTATACACACAGTGATCTAACTCCTCTATACACACAGTGATCTAACTCCTCTATACGCACAGTGATCTAACTCCTCTATACACACAGTGATCTAACTCCTCTATACACACAGTGATCTAACTCCTCTATACACACAGTGATCTAACTCCTCTATACACACAGTGATCTAACTCCTCTATACACACAGTGATCTAACTCCTCTATACACACAGTGATCTAACTCCTCTATACACACAGTGATCTAACTCCTCTATACACACAGTGATCTAACTCCTCTATACACAAAGTGATCTAACTCCTCTATACACAAAGTGATCTAACTCCTCTATACACACAGTGATCTAACTCCTGTATACACACAGTGATCTAACTCCTCTATACACAAAGTGATCTAACTCCTCTATACACACAGTGATCTAACTCCTCTATACACACAGTGATCTAACTCCTCTATACACACAGTGATCTAACTCCTCTATACACACAGTGATCTAACTCCTCTATACACACACTGCTCTAACTCCTCTATACACAGTGGGATAATTCCTCTATACACACAGTGAGACAATACCTCTTTACACACAGTGATCTAACTCCTCTATACACACAGTGATCTAACTCCTCTATACACAAAGTGATCTAACTCCTCTATACACAAAGTGATCTAACTCCTCTATACACAAAGTGATCTAACTCCTCTATACACAAAGTGATCTAACTCCTCTATACACAAAGTGATCTAACTCCTCTATACACAAAGTGATCTAACTCCTCTATACACACAGTGATCTAACTCCTCTATACACAATGATCTAACTCCTCTATACACAGTGAGATAATTCCACTATACAAACAGTGAGATAGTTCATATATACACACAGTGAGACAATACCTCTATACACACAGTGATCTAACTCCTCTATATACACACAGTGATCTAACTCCTCTATACACAAAGTGATCTAACTCCTCTATACACAAAGTGATCTAACTCCTCTATACACACAGTGATCTAACTCCTCTATACACACAGTGATCCAACTCCTCTATACACACAGTGATCTAACTCCTCTATACACACAGTGATCTAATTGCTCTATACACACAGTGATCTAACTCCTCTATACACAAACTGCTCTAACTGCTCTATACACAGTGAGATAATTCCTCTATACACAGTGAGACAATACCTCTATACACACAGTGATCTAACTCCTCTATACACACAGTGATCTAACTCCTCTATACACAAAGTGATCTAACTCCTCGATACACAAAGTGATCTAACTCCTCTATACACAAAGTGATCTAACTCCTCTATACACAAAGTGATCTAACTCCTCTATACACAAAGTGATCTAACTCCTCTATACACACAGTGATCTAACTCCTCTATACACACACTGCTCTAACTCCTCTATACACAGTGAGATAATTCCTCTATACACAGTGAGATAATTCCTCTATACACACAGTGAGACAATACCTCTTTACACACAGTGATCTAACTCCTCTATACACACAGTGATCTAACTCCTCTATACACAAAGTGATCTAACTCCTCTATACACACAGTGATCTAACTCCTCTATACACACAGTGATCTAACTCCTCTATACACACAGTGATCTAACTCCTCTATACACACAGTGATCTAACTCCTCTATACACACAGTGATCTAACTCCTCTATACACACAGTGATCTAACTCCTCTATACACACAGTGATCTAACTCCTCTATACACACAGTGATCTAACTCCTCTATACACACAGTGATCTAACTCCTCTCTACAGTGATCCAACTCCTCTCTACAGACAGTGATCCAACTCCTCTCTACACACAGTGAGATAATTCCTCTATACACACAGTGATCTAACTCCTCTATACATACAGTGATCTAACCCCTTTATACACACAGTGATCTAACTCCTCTATACACACAGTGAGATAATTCCTCTATACACACAGTGAAAATTTTCCTCAATACACACGGTTATCCAACTCCTCTATACACACAGTGAGATAATTCCTCTATACACACAGTGATCTAACTCCTCTATACACACAGTGATCTAACTCCTCTATACACACAGTGATCTAACTCCTCTATACACACAGTGATCTAACTCCTCTATACACACAGTGATCTAACTCCTCTATACACACAGTGATCTAACTCCTCTATACACACAGTGATCTAACTCCTCTATACACACAGTGATCTAACTCCTCTATACACACAGTGATCTAACTCCTCTATACACACAGTGATCCAACTCCTCTATACACACAGTGATCCAACTCCTCTATACACACAGTGATCCAACTCCTCTATACACACAGTGATCTAACTCCTCTATACACACAGTGATATAACTCCTCTATACACACAGTGATCTAACTCCTCTATACACACAGTGATCTAACTCCTCTATACACACAGTGATCTAACTCCTCTATACACACAGTGATCTAACTCCTCTATACACACAGTGATCTAACTCCTCTATACACAAAGTGATCTAACTCCTCTATACACAAAGTGATCTAACTCCTCTATACACACAGTGATCTAACTCCTGTATACACACAGTGATCTAACTCCTCTATACACAAAGTGATCTAACTCCTCTATACACACAGTGATCTAACTCCTCTATACACACAGTGATCTAACTCCTCTATACACACAGTGATCTAACTCCTCTATACACACAGTGATCTAACTCCTCTATACACACACTGCTCTAACTCCTCTATACACAGTGGGATAATTCCTCTATACACACAGTGAGACAATACCTCTTTACACACAGTGATCTAACTCCTCTATACACACAGTGATCTAACTCCTCTATACACAAAGTGATCTAACTCCTCTATACACAAAGTGATCTAACTCCTCTATACACAAAGTGATCTAACTCCTCTATACACAAAGTGATCTAACTCCTCTATACACAAAGTGATCTAACTCCTCTATACACACAGTGATCTAACTCCTCTATACACACAGTGATCTAACTCCTCTATACACAATGATCTAACTCCTCTATACACAGTGAGATAATTCCACTATACAAACAGTGAGATAATTCATATACAAACAGTGAGATAATTCATATATACACACAGTGAGACAATACCTCTATACACACAGTGATCTAACTCCTCTATATACACACAGTGATCTAACTCCTCTATACACAAAGTGATCTAACTCCTCTATACACAAAGTGATCTAACTCCTCTATACACACAGTGATCTAACTCCTCTATACACACAGTGATCTAACTCCTCTATACACACAGTGATCCAACTCCTCTATACACACAGTGATCTAACTCCTCTATAAACACAGTGATCTAACTCCTCTATACACACAGTGATCTAATTGCTCTATACACACAGTGATCTAACTCCTCTATACACAAACTGCTCTAACTGCTCTATACACAGTGAGATAATTCCTCTATACACAGTGAGACAATACCTCTATACACACAGTGATCTAACTCCTCTATACACACAGTGATCTAACTCCTCTATACACAAAGTGATCTAACTCCTCTATACACAAAGTGATCTAACTCCTCTATACACAAAGTGATCTAACTCCTCTATACACAAAGTGATCTAACTCCTCTATACACAAAGTGATCTAACTCCTCTATACACACAGTGATCTAACTCCTCTATACACACACTGCTCTAACTCCTCTATACACAGTGAGATAATTCCTCTATACACAGTGAGATAATTCCTCTATACACACAGTGAGACAATACCTCTTTACACACAGTGATCTAACTCCTCTATACACACAGTGATCTAACTCCTCTATACACAAAGTGATCTAACTCCTCTATACACACAGTGATCTAACTCCTCTATACACACAGTGATCTAACTCCTCTATACACACAGTGATCTAACTCCTCTATACACACAGTGATCTAACTCCTCTATACACACAGTGATCTAACTCCTCTATACACACAGTGATCTAACTCCTCTATACACACAGTGATCTAACTCCTCTCTACAGTGATCCAACTCCTCTCTACAGACAGTGATCCAACTCCTCTCTACACACAGTGAGATAATTCCTCTATACACACAGTGATCTAACTCCTCTATACATACAGTGATCTAACCCCTTTATACACACAGTGATCTAACTCCTCTATACACACAGTGAGATAATTCCTCTATACACACAGTGAAAATTTTCCTCAATACACACGGTTATCCAACTCCTCTATACACACAGTGAGATAATTCCTCTATACACACAGTGATCTAACTCCTCTATACACACAGTGATCTAACTCCTCTATACACACAGTGATCTAACTCCTCTATACACACAGTGATCTAACTCCTCTATACACACAGTGATCTAACTCCTCTATACACACAGTGATCCAACTCCTCTATACACACAGTGATCCAACTCCTCTATACACACAGTGATCCAACTCCTCTATACACACAGTGATCTAACTCCTCTATACACAATGATCTAACTCCTCTATACACAGTGGGATAATTCCTCTATACACACAGTGAGACAATACCTCTTTACACACAGTGATCTAACTCCTCTATACACACAGTGATCTAACTCCTCTATACACAAAGTGATCTAACTCCTCTATACACAAAGTGATCTAACTCCTCTATACACAAAGTGATCTTACTCCTCTATACACAAAGTGATCTAACTCCTCTATACACAAAGTGATCTAACTCCTCTATACACAAAGTGATCTAACTCCTCTATACACAAAGTGATCTAACTCCTCTATACACACAGTGATCTAACTCCTCTATACACAATGATCTAACTCCTCTATACACAGTGAGATAATTCCACTATACAAACAGTGAGATAATTCATATATACACACAGTGAGACAATACCTCTATACACACAGTGATCTAACTCCTCTATATACACACAGTGATCTAACTCCTCTATACACAAAGTGATCTAACTCCTCTATACACAAAGTGATCTAACTCCTCTATACACACAGTGATCTAACTCCTCTATACACACAGTGATCTAACTCCTCTATACACACAGTGATCTAACTCCTCTATACACACAGTGATCTAACTCCTCTATACACACAGTGATCTAACTCCTCTATACACACAGTGATCTAACTCCTCTATACACAAAGTGATCTAACTCCTCTATACACACAGTGATCTAACTCCTCTATACACACAGTGATCTAACTCCTGTATACACACAGTGATCTAACTCCTCTATACACAAAGTGATCTAACTCCTCTATACACACAGTGATCTAACTCCTCTATACACACAGTGATCTAACTCCTCTATACACACAGTGATCTAACTCCTCTATACACACAGTGATCTAACTCCTCTATACACACACTGCTCTAACTCCTCTATACACAGTGGGATAATTCCTCTATACACACAGTGAGACAATACCTCTTTACACACAGTGATCTAACTCCTCTATACACACAGTGATCTAACTCCTCTATACACAAAGTGATCTAACTCCTCTATACACAAAGTGATCTAACCCCTCTATACACAAAGTGATCTAACTCCTCTATACACAAAGTGATCTAACTCCTCTATACACAAAGTGATCTAACTCCTCTATACACAAAGTGATCTAACTCCTCTATACACACAGTGATCTAACTCCTCTATACACAATGATCTAACTCCTCTATACACAATGATCTAACTCCTCTATACACAGTGAGATAATTCCACTATACAAACAGTGAGATAATTCATATATACACACAGTGAGACAATACCTCTATACACACAGTGATCTAACTCCTCTATATACACACAGTGATCTAACTCCTCTATACACAAAGTGATCTAACTCCTCTATACACAAAGTGATCTAACTCCTCTATACACACAGTGATCTAACTCCTCTATACACACAGTGATCCAACTCCTCTATACACACAGTGATCTAACTCCTCTATACACACAGTGATCTAACTCCTCTATACACACAGTGATCTAATTGCTCTATACACACAGTGATCTAACTCCTCTATACACAAACTGCTCTAACTGCTCTATACACAGTGAGATAATTCCTCTATACACAGTGAGACAATACCTCTATACACACAGTGATCTAACTCCTCTATACACACAGTGATCTAACTCCTCTATACACACAGTGATCTAACTCCTCTATACACAAAGTGATCTAACTCCTCTATACACAAAGTGATCTAACTCCTCTATACACAAAGTGATCTAACTCCTCTATACACAAAGTGATCTAACTCCTCTATACACAAAGTGATCTAACTCCTCTATACACACAGTGATCTAACTCCTCTATACACACACTGCTCTAACTCCTCTATACACAGTGAGATAATTCCTCTATACACAGTGAGATAATTCCTCTATACACACAGTGAGACAATACCTCTTTACACACAGTGATCTAACTCCTCTATACACACAGTGATCTAACTCCTCTATACACAAAGTGATCTAACTCCTCTATACACAAAGTGATCTAACTCCTCTATACACACAGTGATCTAACTCCTCTATACACACAGTGATCTAACTCCTCTATACACACAGTGATCTAACTCCTCTATACACACAGTGATCTAACTCCTCTCTACAGACAGTGATCCAACTCCTCTCTACACATAGTGAGATAATTCCTCTATACACACAGTGATCTAACTCCTCTATACATACAGTGATCTAACCCCTTTATACACACAGTGATCTAACTCCTCTATACACACAGTGAGATAATTCCTCTATACACACAGTGAAAATTTTCCTCAATACACACGGTTATCCAACTCCTCTATACACACAGTGAGATAATTCCTCTATACACACAGTGATCTAACTCCTCTATACACACAGTGATCTAACTCCTCTATACACACAGTGATCTAACTCCTCTATACACACAGTGATCTAACTCCTCTATACACACAGTGATCTAACTCCTCTATACACACAGTGATCTAACTCCTCTATACACACAGTGATCTAACTCCTCTATACACACAGTGAGATAATTCCTCTATACATAGTGAGATAATTCCTCTATATACACAGTGAGATAATTCCTCTATACACAGTGATCTAACTCCTCTATACACACTGTGAGAAAATTCCTCTATACACACAGTGATCTAACTCCTCTATACATACAGTGAGACAATTCCTCTATACACACAGTGATCTAACTCCTCTATACACACAGTGAGATAATTCCTCTATACACACAGTGATCTAACTCCTCTATACACACTGATCTAACTCCTCTATACACACTGATCTAACTCCTCTATACACACTGATCTAACTCCTCTATACACACACTGATCTAACTCCTCTATACACATACTGATCTAACTCCTCTATACACACAGTGATCTAACTCCTCTATACACACAGTGATCTAACTCCTCTATACACAAAGTGATCTAACTCCTCTATACACACAGTGATCTAACTCCTCTATACACACAGTGATCTAACTCCTCTATACAGACAGTGATCCAACTCCTCTCTACAGACAGTGATCCAACTCCTCTCTACACACAGTGATCCAACTCCTCTCTACAGACAGTGATCCAACTCCTCTCTACACACAGTGAGATAATTCCTCTATACACACAGTGATCTAACTCCTCTATACATACAGTGATCTAACCCCTTTATACACACAGTGATCTAACTCCTCTATACACACAGTGAGATAATTCCTCTATACACACAGTGAAAATTTTCCTCAATACACACGGTGATCCAACTCCTCTATACACACAGTGAGATAATTCCTCTATACACACAGTGATCTAACTCCTCTATACACAAAGTGATCTAACTCCTCAATACACACAGTGATCTAACTCCTCTATACACACAGTGATCTAACTCCTCTATACACACAGTGATCTAACTCCTCTATACACACAGTGAGATAATTCCTCTATACATAGTGAGATAATTCCTCTATATACACAGCGAGATAATTCCTCTATACACAGTGATCTAACTCCTCTATACACACAGTGAGAAAATTCCTCTATACACACAGTGATCTAACTCCTCTATACATACAGTGAGACAATTCCTCTATACACACAGTGATCTAACTCCTCTATACACACAGTGAGATAATTCCTCTATACACACAGTGATCTAACTCCTCTATATACACACTGATCTAACTCCTCTATACACACTGATCTAACTCCTCTATACACACTGATCTAACTCCTCTATACACACACTGATCTAACTCCTCTATACACACACTGATCTAACTCCTTTATACACAGTGAGAAAATTCCTCTATACACACAGTGATCTAACTCCTCTATACATACAGTGAGACAATTCCTCTATACACACAGTGATCTAACTCCTCTATACACACAGTGAGATAATTCCTCTATACACACAGTGATCTAACTCCTCTATATACACACTGATCTAACTCCTCTATACACACTGATCTAACTCCTCTATACACACAGTGATCTAACTCCTCTATACACACAGTGAGATAATTCCTCTATACACACAGTGAGATAATTCCTCTATACACACAGTTTGATAATTCCTCTATACACTCACTGATCTTAACTCCTCTATACACACAGTGATCTAACTCCTCTATGCACACAGTGATCTAACTCCTCTATACACACAGTGATCTAACTCCTCTATACACACAGTGAGATAATTCCTCTATACACACAGTGAGATAATTCCTCTATACACACAGTTTGATAATTCCTCTATACACTCACTGATCTAACTCCTCTATACACACGAGATCTAACTGCCTCTATGCACACAGTGCATCTAACTCCTCTCAATCACACAGTGATCTAACTCCTCTATACACACAAGTAAGACAATTCCGCTATACCACACTAGTGAGACAATTCCTCAATACACACAGTGAGACAATCTAACAGAATCTCTATACACCACAGTGAGAACTACTTCCTCTATACACACAAGTGATCTCTAACTCCTCTATACACACAGTGATCTAACTCCTCTATACACACAGTGATCTAACTCCTCTATATACACAGTGAGACAATTCCTCTATACACACAGTGATCTAACTCCTCTATACACACAGTGATCTAACTCCTCTATACACACAGTGAGACAATTCCTCTATACACACAGTGAGACAATTCCTCTATACACACAGTGATCTAACTCCT
>NC_069507.1:5770743-5891418 GCF_027579735.1 Bombina bombina
CACAGCCCCATTGGAGCCATTTGACAAGGTAAAAGAGTTCATCACAGTCCTTGGAGGGAGTTGACAACGGCCAACAAAGGCCAGCAACAGCCCCATTGGAGCCATTTGACAAGGTAAAAGAGTGCATCACAGTCCTTGGAGAGAGTGGACAAGGGCCAGCACAGCCCAATTGGAGCCATTTGACAAGGTAAAAGAGTTCATCACAGTCCTTGGAGGGAGTTGACAACGGCCAACAAAGGCCAGCACAGCCCATTGGAGCCATTTGACAAGGTAAAAGAGTGCATCACAGTCCTTGGAGAGAGTGGACAAGGGCCAGCACAGCCCAATTGGAGCCATTTGACAAGGTAAAAGAGTGCATCACAGTCCTTGGAGGGAGTTGACAACGGCCAACAAAGGCCAGCACAGCCCCATTGGAGCCATTTGGCAAGGTAAAAGAGTGCATCACAGTCCTTGGAGAGAGTGGACAAGGGCCAGCACAGCCCAATTGGAGCCATTTGACAAGGTAAAATAGTGCATCACAGTCCTTGGAGAGAGTTGACAAGGGCCAACAAAGGCCAACACAGCCCCATTGGAGCCATTTGACAAGGTAAAAGAGTGCATCACAGTCCTTGGAGAGATTGGACAAGGGCCAGTACAGCCCCATTGGAGCCATTTGACAAGGTAAAAGAGTGTATCACAGTCCTTGGAGAGAGTGGACAAAAGCCAGCACAGCCCCATTGGAGCCATATGACATGGTAAAAGAGTGCATCACAGTCCTTGGAGAGAGTGGACAAGGGCCAACAAAGGCCAGCACAGCCCCATTGGAGCCATTTGACAAGGTAGAAGAGTGCATCACAGTCCTTGGAGAGAGTGGACAAGGGCCAGCACAGCCTAATTGGAGCCATTTGACAAGGTAAAAGAGTGCATCACAGTCCTTGGAGGGAGTTGACAACGGCCAACAAAGGCCAGCACAGCCCCATTGGAGACATTTGACAAGGTAAAAGAGTGCATCACAGTCCTTGGAGAGAGTGGACAAGGGCCAACAAAGGCCAGCACAGCCCCATTGGAGCCATTTGACAAGGTAAAAGAGTGTATCACAGTCCTTGGAGAGAGTGGACAAAAGCCAGCACAGCCCCATTGGAGCCATATGACAAGGTAAAAGAGTGCATCACAGTCCTTGGAGAGAGTGGACAAGGGCCAACAAAGGCCAGCACAGCCCCATTGGAGCCATTTGACAAGGTAAAAGAGTGCATCACAGTCCTTGGAGAGGACAAGGGCCAGCACAGCCCCATTGGAGCCATTTGACAAGGTAGAAGAGTGCATCACAGTCCTTGGAGAGAGTGGACAAGGGCCAGCACAGCCCAATTGGAGCCATTTGACAAGGTAAAAGAGTGCATCACAGTCCTTGGAGAGAGTTGACAACGGCCAACAAAGGTCAGCACAGCCCCATTGGAGCCATTTGACAAGGTAGAAGAGTGCATCACAGTCCTTGGAGAGAGTGGACAAGGGCCAACAAAGGCCAGCACAGCCCCATTGGAGCCATTTGACAAGGTAGAAGAGTGCATCACAGTCCTTGGAGAGAGTGGACAAGGGCCAGCACAGCCCCATTGGAGCCAATTGACAAGGTAAAAGGGTGTATCACAGTCCTTGGAGGGAGTGGACAAGGGCCAGCACAGCCCCATTGGAGCCATTTGACAAGGTAAAATAGTTCATCACAGTCCTTGGAGGGAGTTGACAACGGCCAACAAAGGCCAGCACAGCCCATTGGAGCCATTTGACAAGGTAAAAGAGTGCATCACAGTCCTTGGAGAGAGTGGACAAGGGCCAGCACAGCCCAATTGGAGCCATTTGACAAGGTAAAAGAGTGCATCACAGTCCTTGGAGGGAGTTGACAACGGCCAACAAAGGCCAGCACAGCCCCATTGGAGCCATTTGACAAGGTAAAAGAGTGCATCACAGTCCTTGGAGAGAGTGGACAAGGGCCAACAAAGGCCAGCACAGCCCCATTGGAGCCATTTGACAAGGTAAAAGAGTGAATCACAGTCCTTGGAGAGAGTGGACAAGGGCCAGCACAGCCCAATTGGAGCCATTTGACAAGGTAAAATAGTGCATCACAGTCCTTGGAGAGAGTTGACAAGGGCCAACAAAGGCCAACACAGCCCCATTGGAGCCATTTGACAAGGTAAAAGAGTGCATCACAGTCCTTGGAGAGATTGGACAAGGGCCAGTACAGCCCCATTGGAGCCATTTGACAAGGTAAAAGAGTGTATCACAGTCCTTGGAGAGAGTGGACAAAAGCCATCACAGCCCCATTGGAGCCATATGACAAGGTAAAAGAGTGCATCACAGTCCTTGGAGAGAGTGGACAAGGGCCAACAAAGGCCAGCACAGCCCCATTGGAGCCATTTGACAAGGTAGAAGAGTGCATCACAGTCCTTGGAGAGAGTGGACAAGGGCCAGCACAGCCTAATTGGAGCCATTTGACAAGGTAAAAGAGTGCATCACAGTCCTTGGAGGGAGTTGACAACGGCCAACAAAGGCCAGCAGATCCCCATTGGAGCCATTTGACAAGGTAAAAGAGTGCATCACAGTCCTTGGAGAGAGTGGACAAGGGCCAACAAAGGCCAGCACAGCCCCATTGGAGCCATTTGACAAGGTAAAAGAGTGCATCACAGTCCTTGGAGAGAGTGGACAAGGGCCAACAAAGGCCAGCACAGCCCCATTGGAGCCATTTGACAAGGTAAAAGAGTGCATCACAGTCCTTGGAGAGAGAGGACAAGGGCCAGCACAGCCCCATTGGAGCCATTTGACAAGGTAAAAGAGTGTATCACAGTCCTTGGAGAGAGTTGACAAGGGCCAACAAAGGTCAGCACAGCCCCATTGGAGCCATTTGACAAGGTAAAAGAGTGTATCAAAGTCCTTGGAGAGAGTGGACAAAAGCCAGCACAGCCCCATTGGAGCCATATGACAAGGTAAAAAAGTGCATCACAGTCCTTGGAGAGAGTGGACAAGGGCCAACAAAGGCCAGCACAGCCCCATTGGAGCCATTTGACAAGGTAAAAGAGTGTATCACAGTCCTTGGAGAGAGTGGACAAGGGCTAGCACAGCCCAATTGGAGCCATTTGACAAGGTAAAATAGTGCATCACAGTCCTTGGAGAGAGTTGACAAGGGCCAACAAAGGCCAACACAGCCCCATTGGAGCCATTTGACAAGGTAAAAGAGTGCATCACAGTCCTTGGAGAGATTGGACAAGGGCCAGTACAGCCCCATTGGAGCCATTTGACAAGGTAAAATAGTGTATCACAGTCCTTGGAGAGAGTGGACAAAAGCCAGCACAGCCCCATTGGAGCCATATGACATGGTAAAAGAGTGCATCACAGTCCTTGGAGAGAGTGGACAAGGGCCAACAAAGGCCAGCACAGCCCCATTGGAGCCATTTGACAAGGTAGAAGAGTGCATCACAGTCCTTGGAGAGAGTGGACAAGGGCCAGCACAGCCTAATTGGAGCCATTTGACAAGGTAAAAGAGTGCATCACAGTCCTTGGAGGGAGTTGACAACGGCCAACAAAGGCCAGCACAGCCCCATTGGAGCCATTTGACAAGGTAAAAGAGTGCATCACAGTCCTTGGAGAGAGTGGACAAGGGCCAACAAAGGCCAGCACAGCCCCATTGGAGCCATTTGACAAGGTAAAAGAGTGTATCACAGTCCTTGGAGAGAGTGGACAAAAGCCAGCACAGCCCCATTGGAGCCATATGACAAGGTAAAAGAGTGCATCACAGTCCTTGGAGAGAGTGGACAAGGGCCAACAAAGGCCAGCACAGCCCCATTGGAGCCATTTGACAAGGTAAAAGAGTGCATCACAGTCCTTGGAGAGGACAAGGGCCAGCACAGCCCCATTGGAGCCAAAAGAAAAGGTAGAAGAGTGCATCACAGTCCTTGGAGAGAGTGGACAAGGGCCAGCACAGCCCAATTGGAGCCATTTGACAAGGTAAAAGAGTGCATCACAGTCCTTGGAGAGAGTTGACAACGGCCAACAAAGGTCAGCACAGCCCCATTGGAGCCATTTGACAAGGTAGAAGAGTGCATCACAGTCCTTGGAGAGAGTGGACAAGGGCCAACAAAGGCCAGCACAGCCCCATTGGAGCCATTTGACAAGGTAGAAGAGTGCATCACAGTCCTTGGAGAGAGTGGACAAGGGCCAGCACAGCCCAATTGGAGCCATTTGACAAGGTAAAATAGTGCATCACAGTCCTTGGAGGGAGTTGACAACGGCCAACAAAGGCCAGCACAGCCCCATTGGAGCCATTTGACAAGGTAAAAGAGTGCATCACAGTCCTTGGAGAGGACAAGGGCCAGCACAGCCCCATTGGAGCCATTTGACAAGGTAAAAGAGTGCATCACAGTCCTTGGAGAGAGTGGACAAGGGCCAGCACAGCCCAATTGGAGCCATTTGACAAGGTAAAAGAGTGCATCACAGTCCTTGGAGAGAGTTGACAACGGCCAACAAAGGTCAGCACAGCCCCATTGGAGCCATTTGACAAGGTAGAAGAGTGCATCACAGTCCTTGGAGAGAGTGGACAAGGGCCAACAAAGGCCAGCACAGCCCCATTGGAGCCATTTGACAAGGTAGAAGAGTGCATCACAGTCCTTGGAGAGAGTGGACAAGGGCCAGCACAGCCCCATTGGAGCCAATTGACAAGGTAAAAGGGTGTATCACAGTCCTTGGAGGGAGTGGACAAGGGCCAGCACAGCCCCATTGGAGCCATTTGACAAGGTAAAAGAGTTCATCACAGTCCTTGGAGGGAGTTGACAACGGCCAACAAAGGCAAGCACAGCCCATTGGAGCCATTTGACAAGGTAAAAGAGTGCATCACAGTCCTTGGAGAGAGTGGACAAGGGCCAGCACAGCCCAATTGGAGCCATTTGACAAGGTAAAAGAGTGCATCACAGTCCTTGGAGGGAGTTGACAACGGCCAACAAAGGCCAGCACAGCCCCATTGGAGCCATTTGACAAGGTAAAAGAGTGCATCACAGTCCTTGGAGAGAGTGGACAAGGACCAACAAAGGCCAGCACAGCCCCATTGGAGCCATTTGACAAGGTAAAAGAGTGCATCACAGTCCTTGGAGAGAGTGGACAAGGGCCAGCACAGCCCAATTGGAGTCATTTGACAAGGTAAAATAGTGCATCACAGTCCTTGGAGAGAGTTGACAAGGGCCAACAAAGGCCAACACAGCCCCATTGGAGCCATTTGACAAGGTAAAAGAGTGCATCACAGTCCTTGGAGAGATTGGACAAGGGCCAGTACAGCCCCATTGGAGCCATTTGACAAGGTAAAAGAGTGTATCACAGTCCTTGGAGAGAGTGGACAAAAGCCAGCACAGCCCCATTGGAGCCATAAGACAAGGTAAAAGAGTGCATCACAGTCCTTGGAGAGAGTGGACAAGGGCCAACAAAGGCCAGCACAGCCCCATTGGAGCCATTTGACAAGGTAGAAGAGTGCATCACAGTCCTTGGAGAGAGTGGACAAGGGCCAGCACAGCCTAATTGGAGCCATTTGACAAGGTAAAAGAGTGCATCACAGTCCTTGGAGGGAGTTGACAACGGCCAACAAAGGCCAGCAGATCCCCATTGGAGCCATTTGACAAGGTAAAAGAGTGCATCACAGTCCTTGGAGAGAGTGGACAAGGGCCAACAAAGGCCAGCACAGCCCCATTGGAGCCATTTGACAAGGTAAAAGAGTGCATCACAGTCCTTGGAGAGAGTGGACAAGGGCCAGCACAGCCCAATTGGAGCCATTTGACAAGGTAAAATAGTGCATCACAGTCCTTGGAGAGAGTTGACAAGGGCCAACAAAGGCCAACACAGCCCCATTGGAGCCATTTGACAAGGTAAAAGAGTGCATCACAGTCCTTGGAGACATTGGACAAGGGCCAGTACAGCCCCATTGGAGCCATTTGACAAGGTAAAAGAGTGTATCACAGTCCTTGGAGAGAGTGGACAAAAGCCAGCACAGCCCCATTGGAGCCATATGACAAGGTAAAAGAGTGCATCACAGTCCTTGGAGAGAGTGGACAAGGGCCAACAAAGGCCAGCACAGCCCCATTGGAGCCATTTGACAAGGTAGAAGAGTGCATCACAGTCCTTGGAGAGAGTGGACAAGGGCCAGCACAGCCTAATTGGAGCCATTTGACAAGGTAAAAGAGTGCATCACAGTCCTTGGAGGGAGTTGACAACGGCCAACAAAGGCCAGCAGATCCCCATTGGAGCCATTTGACAAGGTAAAAGAGTGCATCACAGTCCTTGGAGAGAGTGGACAAGGGCCAACAAAGGCCAGCACAGCCCCATTGGAGCCATTTGACAAGGTAAAAGAGTGCATCACAGTCCTTGGAGAGAGAGGACAAGGGCCAGCACAGCCCCATTGGAGCCATTTGACAAGGTAAAAGAGTGTATCACAGTCCTTGGAGAGAGTTGACAAGGGCCAACAAAGGACAGCACAGCCCCATTGGAGCCATTCGACAAGGTAAAAGAGTGCATCACAGTCCTTGGAGAGAGTGGACAAGGGCCAGCACAGCCCCATTGGAGCCATTTGACAAGGTAAAAGAGTGTATCAAAGTCCTTGGAGAGAGTGGACAAAAGCCAGCACAGCCCCATTGGAGCCATATGACAAGGTAAAAGAGTGCATCACAGTCCTTGGAGAGAGTGGACAAGGGCCAACAAAGGCCAGCACAGCCCCATTGGAGCCATTTGACAAGGTAAAAGAGTGTATCACAGTCCTTGGAGAGAGTGGACAAGGACCAACAAAGGCCAGCACAGCCCCATTGGAGCCATTTGACAAGGTAGAAGAGTGCATCACAGTCCTTGGAGAGAGTGGACAAGGGCCAGCACAGCCCAATTGGAGCCATTTGACAAGGTAAAAGAGTGCATCACAGTCCTTGGAGGGAGTTGACAACGGCCAACAAAGGCCAGCACAGCCCCATTGGAGCCATTTGACAAGGTAAAAGAGTGCATCACAGTCCTTGGAGAGAGAGGACAAGGGCCAGCACAGCCCCATTGGAGCCATTTGACAAGGTAAAAGAGTGTATCACAGTCCTTGGAGAGAGTTGACAAGGGCCAACAAAGAACAGCACAGCCCCATTGGAGCCATTCGACAAGGTAAAAGAGTGCATCACAGTCCTTGGAGAGAGTGGACAAGGGCCAGCACAGCCCCATTGGAGCCATTTGACAAGGTAAAATAGTGCATCACAGTCCTTGGAGAGAGTTGACAAGGGCCAACAAAGGCCAACACAGCCCCATTGGAGCCATTTGACAAGGTAAAAGAGTGCATCACAGTCCTTGGAGAGATTGGACAAGGGCCAGTACAGCCCCATTGGAGCCATTTGACAAGGTAAAATAGTGTATCACAGTCCTTGGAGAGAGTGGACAAAAGCCAGCACAGCCCCATTGGAGCCATATGACATGGTAAAAGAGTGCATCACAGTCCTTGGAGAGAGTGGACAAGGGCCAACAAAGGCCAGCACAGCCCCATTGGAGCCATTTGACAAGGTAGAAGAGTGCATCACAGTCCTTGGAGAGAGTGGACAAGGGCCAGCACAGCCTAATTGGAGCCATTTGACAAGGTAAAAGAGTGCATCACAGTCCTTGGAGGGAGTTGACAACGGCCAACAAAGGCCAGCACAGCCCCATTGGAGCCATTTGACAAGGTAAAAGAGTGCATCACAGTCCTTGGAGAGAGTGGACAAGGGCCAACAAAGGCCAGCACAGCCCCATTGGAGCCATTTGACAAGGTAAAAGAGTGTATCACAGTCCTTGGAGAGAGTGGACAAAAGCCAGCACAGCCCCATTGGAGCCATATGACAAGGTAAAAGAGTGCATCACAGTCCTTGGAGAGAGTGGACAAGGGCCAACAAAGGCCAGCACAGCCCCATTGGAGCCATTTGACAAGGTAAAAGAGTGCATCACAGTCCTTGGAGAGGACAAGGGCCAGCACAGCCCCATTGGAGCCATTTGACAAGGTAGAAGAGTGCATCACAGTCCTTGGAGAGAGTGGACAAGGGCCAGCACAGCCCAATTGGAGCCATTTGACAAGGTAAAAGAGTGCATCACAGTCCTTGGAGAGAGTTGACAACGGCCAACAAAGGTCAGCACAGCCCCATTGGAGCCATTTGACAAGGTAGAAGAGTGCATCACAGTCCTTGGAGAGAGTGGACAAGGGCCAACAAAGGCCAGCACAGCCCCATTGGAGCCATTTGACAAGGTAGAAGAGTGCATCACAGTCCTTGGAGAGAGTGGACAAGGGCCAGCACAGCCCAATTGGAGCCATTTGACAAGGTAAAATAGTGCATCACAGTCCTTGGAGGGAGTTGACAACGGCCAACAAAGGCCAGCACAGCCCCATTGGAGCCATTTGACAAGGTAAAAGAGTGCATCACAGTCCTTGGAGAGGACAAGGGCCAGCACAGCCCCATTGGAGCCATTTGACAAGGTAGAAGAGTGCATCACAGTCCTTGGAGAGAGTGGACAAGGGCCAGCACAGCCCAATTGGAGCCATTTGACAAGGTAAAAGAGTGCATCACAGTCCTTGGAGAGAGTTGACAACGGCCAACAAAGGTCAGCACAGCCCCATTGGAGCCATTTGACAAGGTAGAAGAGTGCATCACAGTCCTTGGAGAGAGTGGACAAGGGCCAACAAAGGCCAGCACAGCCCCATTGGAGCCATTTGACAAGGTAGAAGAGTGCATCACAGTCCTTGGAGAGAGTGGACAAGGGCCAGCACAGCCCCATTGGAGCCAATTGACAAGGTAAAAGGGTGTATCACAGTCCTTGGAGGGAGTGGACAAGGGCCAGCACAGCCCCATTGGAGCCATTTGACAAGGTAAAAGAGTTCATCACAGTCCTTGGAGGGAGTTGACAACGGCCAACAAAGGCCAGCACAGCCCATTGGAGCCATTTGACAAGGTAAAAGAGTGCATCACAGTCCTTGGAGAGAGTGGACAAGGGCCAGCACAGCCCAATTGGAGCCATTTGACAAGGTAAAAGAGTGCATCACAGTCCTTGGAGGGAGTTGACAACGGCCAACAAAGGCCAGCACAGCCCCATTGGAGCCATTTGACAAGGTAAAAGAGTGCATCACAGTCCTTGGAGAGAGTGGACAAGGGCCAACAAAGGCCAGCACAGCCCCATTGGAGCCATTTGACAAGGTAAAAGAGTGCATCACAGTCCTTGGAGAGAGTGGACAAGGGCCAGCACAGCCCAATTGGAGCCATTTGACAAGGTAAAATAGTGCATCACAGTCCTTGGAGAGAGTTGACAAGGGCCAACAAAGGCCAACACAGCCCCATTGGAGCCATTTGACAAGGTAAAAGAGTGCATCACAGTCCTTGGAGAGATTGGACAAGGGCCAGTACAGCCCCATTGGAGCCATTTGACAAGGTAAAAGAGTGTATCACAGTCCTTGGAGAGAGTGGACAAAAGCCAGCACAGCCCCATTGGAGCCATAAGACAAGGTAAAAGAGTGCATCACAGTCCTTGGAGAGAGTGGACAAGGGCCAACAAAGGCCACCACAGCCCCATTGGAGCCATTTGACAAGGTAGAAGAGTGCATCACAGTCCTTGGAGAGAGTGGACAAGGGCCAGCACAGCCTAATTGGAGCCATTTGACAAGGTAAAAGAGTGCATCACAGTCCTTGGAGGGAGTTGACAACGGCCAACAAAGGCCAGCAGATCCCCATTGGAGCCATTTGACAAGGTAAAAGAGTGCATCACAGTCCTTGGAGAGAGTGGACAAGGGCCAACAAAGGCCAGCACAGCCCCATTGGAGCCATTTGACAAGGTAAAAGAGTGCATCACAGTCCTTGGAGAGAGTGGACAAGGGCCAGCACAGCCCAATTGGAGCCATTTGACAAGGTAAAATAGTGCATCACAGTCCTTGGAGAGAGTTGACAAGGGCCAACAAAGGCCAGCACAGCCCCATTGGAGCCATTTGACAAGGTAAAAGAGTGCATCACAGTCCTTGGAGAGATTGGACAAGGGCCAGTACAGCCCCATTGGAGCCATTTGACAAGGTAAAAGAGTGTATCACAGTCCTTGGAGAGAGTGGACAAAAGCCAGCACAGCCCCATTGGAGCCATATGACAAGGTAAAAGAGTGCATCACAGTCCTTGGAGAGAGTGGACAAGGGCCAACAAAGGCCAGCACAGCCCCATTGGAGCCATTTGACAAGGTAGAAGAGTGCATCACAGTCCTTGGAGAGAGTGGACAAGGGCCAGCACAGCCTAATTGGAGCCATTTGACAAGGTAAAAGAGTGCATCACAGTCCTTGGAGGGAGTTGACAACGGCCAACAAAGGCCAGCACATCCCCATTGGAGCCATTTGACAAGGTAAAAGAGTGCATCACAGTCCTTGGAGAGAGTGGACAAGGGCCAACAAAGGCCAGCACAGCCCCATTGGAGCCATTTGACAAGGTAAAAGAGTGCATCACAGTCCTTGGAGAGAGTGGACAAGGGCCAACAAAGGCCAGCACAGCCCCATTGGAGCCATTTGACAAGGTAAAAGAGTGCATCACAGTCCTTGGAGAGAGAGGACAAGGGCCAGCACAGCCCCATTGGAGCCATTTGACAAGGTAAAAGAGTGTATCACAGTCCTTGGAGAGAGTTGACAAGGGCCAACAAAGGACAGCACAGCCCCATTGGAGCCATTCGACAAGGTAAAAGAATGCATCACAGTCCTTGGAGAGAGTGGACAAGGGCCAGCACAGCCCCATTGGAGCCATTTGACAAGGTAAAAGAGTGTATCAAAGTCCTTGGAGAGAGTGGACAAAAGCCAGCACAGCCCCATTGGAGCCATATGACAAGGTAAAAGAGTGCATCACAGTCCTTGGAGAGAGTGGACAAGGGCCAACAAAGGCCAGCACAGCCCCATTGGAGCCATTTGACAAGGTAAAAGAGTGTATCACAGTCCTTGGAGAGAGTGGACAAGGACCAACAAAGGCCAGCACAGCCCCATTGGAGCCATTTGACAAGGTAGAAGAGTGCATCACAGTCCTTGGAGAGAGTGGACAAGGGCCAGCACAGCCCAATTGGAGCCATTTGACAAGGTAAAAGAGTGCATCACAGTCCTTGGAGGGAGTTGACAACGGCCAACAAAGGCCAGCACAGCCCCATTGGAGCCATTTGACAAGGTAAAAGAGTGCATCACAGTCCTTGGAGAGAGTGGACAAGGGCCAATAAAGGCCAGCACAGCCCCATTGGAGCCATTTGACAAGGTAGAAGAGTGCATCACAGTCCTTGGAGAGAGTGGACAAGGGCCAGCACAGCCCAATTGGAGCCATTTGACAAGGTAAAAGAGTGTATCACAGTCCTTGGAGGGAGTTGACAACGGCCAACAAAGGCCAGCACAGCCCCATTGGAGCCATTTCACAAGGTAAAAGAGTGCATCACAGTCCTTGGAGGGAGTTGACAAGGGCCAGCACAGCCCAAATGCTTTGGTTTGTAAAGCACTTTTATTGCTCTTGAGAAAGACGGCTGGGACCTTTGAAACGCTTTTGCGTTGAGCCAAATAAAGACAAACTTTTTTACTGAATCTGTGATATTGTCTTTTCATATTGGGAAGGAGCCGGTAACCTGCAATATACACTGTGAGTAGATATTCACCTTTGTATGGTGTATTGTCTGATATTTCAGCACCACTATTTTGCACCTAGAGTTATACAACCGAGGAAGGAAAGGAAAGGAAGATACCAACGACTGATACAAGCTAAACCAGCGCCTCCAGCTAGCACACCTGATATATTCACACAGACCTTGGGAGAGACTGTGATAAATCCTTCTTTAAATTAATTTGTTGAAATTGATTATTTACACATTAAATATGTTATTCAGACATAAACCATTAAAGGGATAGTTTACTCAAACATGTTCTCCCCTTTAATTGGTTTTCAATGATCCACTTTTACAGCTTGAGTGTATAAAATATTGTAAAAGGATTTCCATTGCACTTACATTGGCAATTTAAATAGTTTAGTTATACTGTGGTATCCACACCTATCCTTAAACATTTTGGCATTGAGGCCAAGCTGTGTAAACATAGCAACCAGAAGAAATTACATTCCCACTGGGTTATACAAGAGATAATGTATGAAAAATTGTAAATACATTTTTGGATCCAAGTAGTGGTGATTGGTATATGTAGTGATATCAAATTAAAGGGAAACTGAACCAAAATATTTTCTTTTGTGATTCAGATAGAGCATGACATTTAAATAAAGTTTTTAATTTACTCCTATTCTTAAAATGTTATAATTCTCTAGCTATCTTTATTTTAAATGCAAGAATGTAAGTTTATATGGCAGGCCATTTTTGGTGATCAACCTTGGTTGTCCCTGCTGATTGATGGATAAATTCAACCAACAATAAAGAAATTATGTCCAGAGTTCTGAATATTTTAAAAAATTATATGCATTTCTTTGTTTAAATAAAGATAGCAAGAGAACGAAGAAGAATTGATAAGAGTAGTAAATTATAAATTTGATTAACATTGCATGCTCTATTTGAATCACAATATAAACAATTTGCCTTCAGTGTACCTTTAAATATCTTATAATGTTGATTTTGAATGATACTTTCAGCTGTGCCTGGGAAGGACAATCCGACACCCAGGACAATGAAGGTTGAGACAGGGGGAAGGGATGGGATTGGGTTGGGGAGGGATGGGATTGGGTTGGGGAGGGATGGGCTGCCGCTCTGGGGTAGCCCGTACAGCTGGGGAGTGGTGAGTTGGGGGCTGGGCAGGTGGGGTAGCTGTACGGGCCAAAATACGGGGAGAGCGGCGAAGGGGGGCTAAGGGGTGTTTTTGGGAGGGACAGGACAGGCAAAATGGGAAGGGCCGGGAGGGTCTTGGGCCTGTGGAGGGGCCTGGGAAGGGGCAGGGGCCTGGGAAGAGGCAGGGGCGGACAAATGATGCCCAGAAGTGGAGGATCCATCTGAAATATATAATAAAAATATATTAACATCTCATACATCATGAAATCAAATCAAGGCATTTCAACTTGATTATGTTTTCAATATACTTAGAAGTGTGTTTGAATTTCTAAACAATGATGACATAAGGATATGGTATGCATATAGGCACTCAGATGAATAGCAATGACTGTCTGTACAATTCGAAAATGATTATTTTCTTTTGGCCTGGAATATGCATGTGACATCATGATGGCATGAATTACAAATATGACAAAAATTAAAGAATAATCAAAGCATATGCTCATGCTGCCTGATATATAAAGGGGGCAGTAGTGTATTATAAAAGAAAAAGAATATTCCTTTTTAAAGTGCAAAAGCTGTAGACTTTGATTTTATTCAATAATTTTTTTTTAAAGAAAAAAACATGTTGGATACATGTTAGATATATTTCACATACCATCAGACTCCAAGGGAGCCTCTTCCTCCTCCGTCCCACATGTTAAATCAATCTCTGTAAAACATAACATGTTGTGTACACGTTAAGATCAGATATTATAACATATGTTACTGTTGCTCAAAGACACACATCAATGTTGCATTAAAGATATACACACCCAAAGTTATGATTTACATCATTTTGATGGAGCATACAAATGACATTAGATTTGTTATTCTCAATGATTCAGATTTTCCATTTATTGTCTGTATTATTTTAGAAATCCTAAAAGCAGAGTACATTGAACATTTAAGAGTTCTCATGTGTGTATCACTTGATGATTGTTGTCAAAATTGAAAATCTAAACAAACATATGCTATCCATCTACTGAATAACAAAGGTGTAGACTAAGAAGCTTTGAGATCTTAATCTTTCAATAATATAATAAAATTGATATATAATCAGAGGAGTAAATTATATGTTTGTTTCAAATGTAATGCTTCATCAGAATCATGCTCATAATATTGATTACCAATACACCTTCAATGACATATAAATGAGTCAATGGACTTACCAGAAGACTGCAAAGGCAGCTCTGTGTCAGTGCTGGATCCCTCTGGGCTCCCCACAACAACTCTCTCTATGAATGATATAGATATATATTAGTGAACACAGTTTGGACATCATTAAATCACATCTGTATCGATTTATAAGAATAATCAACTTTGAAATGTGAAGAATAGAGCAGTCATTAGAAGAAAAAATGCATGATTGAATCAAGGGGATTATGTAAAAAATGGTGTATTTAACATATGTTTAATTTCTGACTATATTAGGCATCAAACTCATCTCATATGATGCTATTGCATATCTAAGTATACCCATTGATCAATGTTCTTCAAAGAATACACACAAACAACATTTGGAATAACAGCTGTTGACAAATATAAACAAAGACATGTGGCACATCGAGCCATTTGTGCAATGTACAGTAATCTTGTTTAGGACACAACACATACTGATCACAATACCAAACCGAATTGATTTGTACAAATATGTAATCATGGTGCTGTTAGAGTATGCTTATATCTATAAAGTAACTCCAACAGTGAATATGTGAATTATATATCAATATTGTTTAATCCAAAGAATGTAAGGATGAATTAATCTATTGTTTATTAAAGGGACACTGACATCAATTTTTACAATCAGTGATTTCACTTTTCAAACTGTTAAAAATTATTTTACATTGACTCCTATTATAATATTTATTTTGCAACATTTTAATCTTAAAGGCAGATAAGCAATTTTTGTTATCAATAAATATTGTTCGTTGAAGGTATCCACCAATCATCAAGAACAACCCAGGTTAAAATACATTTATCAAGAGAATATTGAAAATATGATTATAGTAGTAAATTATAAATTTGATTAATATTACATGCTCTATCTGAATGACAACAGTAATAATTTTAGCTCAGTGTCCCTTTAATATGAAAATATATTGATTTGACAATGTCGCTGTTAATGAATTCTCTACTCCATATGTTGATGTAATGAATGGGATGGAGCATGCAATTACAATCTAATATGTTAGTTAAGGATATCCTCAAAAATCTTTAATTATCCTCTCTTAAAGGGACATGCAGCTCCAAATGTGTAATTGTATACTTTTTGCAACTATGTACTACTGTTATCTGAACACATGATTTGAACATATGAAAATAGGCAAATTTCAGCATAAAAAACAGCCGGTTAATCCCAGTAATGCATTGCTTAACCTAAACCGACCTAGATATGTTTTTAGAATAACAAAAACAATAGACTGAACCAATTTAGCTAATCAAATGTTTATACAAAACAAGAAAATCACGTGTCTAAATCATTCAATGTAAAATTTAGTTGTCATGTCCCTTAAATGACTCGAAAAATAAAAAATATGTAATGTATATTTTAAAATTCGAAACATATGCAAAAAAGTGTGAATGTGGTCAAAATGTTCCCAATAATATCAAGCAATACACAGGGGAAGAATATAAATTGGCCATTCAAAGAATCTTACAGTAAAATGAAGATATCAAGAATAGATGGGATATATTAAAATAGTCCAAATTTCAGATTTGTATTACAATGTAATCCAAAATTTGTTTTTTTTATTCTTATTTTTAAATATTGTAAAAATTGAATTTG
This sequence comes from Bombina bombina, assembly GCF_027579735.1. Taxonomy (NCBI): domain Eukaryota; kingdom Metazoa; phylum Chordata; class Amphibia; order Anura; family Bombinatoridae; genus Bombina; species Bombina bombina. Next base: position 5,786,309 of record NC_069507.1, read on the forward strand.
AGGATCCATATAAATATCGATCAATGTGAATGTATTATGTAATGTTCTGTCCATGTTTCTAAGACAAATGTCAATTAAAATGAGACATACCATACTGTGACAAGCCCTGGCTTGAGGTTCCAGCACCAACATCCAGATCTGTAAAATATTAAATGAGGATTGGATATCATTAATACAAATTAGGCCATGTTGAAAACCTTTTATTTATTTCAAAATCACTGACAAACTAATAATCTATTTTTAGTCCCATGAGTTAATTGTTTCCTCAATTAATGTCATCATAAATATATTCTGTACTCTTATTTTCAATCTGTTATGTTGTTGACTGTAGCTTTAATTCATTTGTTGTGTTATTTCATTCTCATCAATTGATGGCCATAGTTCATTGTTTATTTAGATTTTGCTAGTATAGTTTTTATAATGTAGAAGATTGTAAATAAGGATACTATATTCTTCCCATATATACTAATTAACATATACATTTGACCAACATGTGTAAATCGATGCCAGTTACAGCAAACACATGTTCACGTGTGTGCGCAATTCTATTTTTCGTGATCATTGCGCAATGATTCCAAGGGGAATTACGCATCCGTGAAATAAATTTTGATAGAGTAGTGTGATGAGTATTATTTCATAAAGACTTCAAATATATTTGCAATTGGGTGTATTACGAGATGCAAATTGTATATTTGTTAATATTGAACAAGAACAAAGAATATTTCTAACTGTCTTAGGATTCGATAGTTAATGTATGAAATGGCGGATGATAGTGATTTCACGGATGCGCAATTCCCTTTTCGCTCTGTGACGCATATTCTGTAGAGCGTAAGAAACATCATTCCTATTTCATGTGTGACTAATCTAAATTCCGATATCTAAACATCATATGTAGAGTATGTTGTGAGATCTATATAGGTTGAATATCTGACTATATACACATTTCTTAAAAGTCAAATCAAATATTAATATATTATATGAAGTTGGATAGTTACCTGGTTCAGATTCTCTGTCCGCTCCTCCCAGGCCACCGGACGGAGAAGCAGCTGCCCTGGCCCCCGGATCAGGACTTTCAGATGCAGCAGCTGGGAAAGAAGAAGAAGAGGCCGAGGATGGAGAGGATCAAAACCTTTTGGGGACCCGGAGACTGAGGAGCTCACATAAAGTCACCTCATAAGGGAGTAGATAGAGTTTCTGCGGGGCCTTTCTTTTGCCCCCTCTTTTACGGGCTTGTACCCACTCTCTTATGAGGTTGACTTTTTTGGACAATCGCAACCTCATATCTCCGAATCTCCGCATGATCTGATCCTGGCTCCTCTGGACGCCCAACACCAATTGAACCGCATTGGTGATAGATGCCCAGAGGGCCTTCTTAACATGCGCATCTGTCAACCTCCTCTTGTTCCCAAACAGCTGCGGATAAAAGTCCTGGACGGCGTGGACCAGTGCAGCACTCTCCTGCTTGGTAAACCTGGGAGGTGTCATGCCTGCTGGGTTGTAGAATATATGTATACAAATAATATATACTAGTCACGAATATAGTCACTATCAAAGAAGATAGAGACTAAAAGAATGCACTTGGATAGCACTTCTGTTCCATGAAAATAACATTGAGACTCATATGGACCTTAAACAACCACTGCAGGTCAAGGGTTGAGAGAAATTATTAAAACATAACTTTTATTAACTTAACGTTTACTAAAAAAGTGTACTGTGTGAGTGTGTGTATTTTTTAAAAACACATAGCAACTTTGCTCATAATAAAAGTGGCTTGTAATATTGGGTGAATAAATTTCTTTGGACTTGGAATATTCTTCTCGGGTATATATATTTTTAGTTGGTAATATCCATTTATCAAGTAACGAGTTGGCTTGTGTTCTTTAATATTGTACACCACTTAGGGATTCAAAAACTCCACATGCCATCATATTAAGCAACCTTATGAATAATATAACTGTATGATTTTTAACTGTGTGATACACAGGTATTTGTTATTAATAAAAGTTTGTTGTTTACTGTTCCAATTTATCATTCAATGGGGTAACAGTATCACTTGAGATATTTTGTTCTCAGTTTACACATGTATTGTGTGCTTAGGACACTTGATGCAGCGTCTACTCCTAAGGGGATACAGCAAAAGATCGATCCGCGTAGCCAAGACGAGAGCATTAAAAACTGCTAGATCTGAGTTACTAAAAACAAAAACCAAAACAGGTGATAACAAAACCAGACTAGTACTCACATATAATCAGCAAACAAAACAAATTGTGAATATAATCAACAACAACTGGCATATACTACAAGCGGACCCCCTCTTAAAGAACATAATAGGGGACAGAGTCCAACTCAGCTACCGTAGAAATAGAAATTTAAAAGAAATGCTGAGCCCCAGTCACTTTGTACAAAAAACCAGTAAAACGAGACCACCAGAAAGAGGTTCATATTTATGTGGAAACTGCTCCTCATGTGGCAATATGACCAAAAAGAAATCCATCATTGACAGGTTTGGGAAAAACCATCAAATTAAGAGCTATATCAATTGCAATTCTAGTGGAGTCATCTATGTTCTACAATGCACATGCCCCAAATTATATATTGGGATGACGACTAGAACTGTACACACCCGTCTGATGGAACACCTGCGAAATATCCGTAATGCCCCCAAAGATCTATCTAAAAACAAGAAAATCACGTCCGTAGCTTCGCATTTCCTTAAATACCACCAATCCAAAACCTCTGAATTAAAATGCTTTGGAATTCAGAAGATATCCTTAGGACTAAGAGGAGGAGACTTGGAAACATCTCTACTTAAGGCAGAAGCAAAATGGATATATTTAATGGACAGCGTATATCCCAAAGGCATGAATGAACAGAACAATTATTCTATGTTCATATGAAGGATTAGAATATTTCTGACAAAGGAAATAATACCAATTACTACAAACAAACATCACAGCACCCAGTGCATATAAAAGAGATGTAAATTACAACTGATGAATAATGGGTTTAATACCAAGCAGTAAATTTAACACCTTACAATAGAAAGATGCACAACACTCACTCTCAAAACAAAGAGAATTTAAACCTCCTAATTTCACTTATACATGTATCTCTTTAAATGTTAGTATAGAAGAGATACTACATACAATGGTTAATAGATAAAAAAATTTCATTATATAAATAAAAAAATGTTTTTTATCACTTTCTCCACCACCACACGTGTGAATTTTTTCCCCCTTTTTGCATCACCTTTATTCACGCTTGACATGTCAGCTTATGCTCATTCCTATATCACCACTCTCACTCTACTTCAGAGTGGACCTTAATTAATTAATTCCCCCTTTATGTTTTACAGTACCTCACCAGTCCAGTACTTATATCACAGGGCTCCATGCTCCCCTTAGACCCCAATTTACCAGATGATCACACTCCACCATTTATTTTCTAACACTATCCTTGGTTGTTTATATTTCACATATCAACCCTGAAACACAAAGGCCTAGATTTAGAGTTCGGCGGTAGCCGTCAAAACCAGCGTTAGAGGCTCCTAACGCTGGTTTTGGCCGCCCGCTGGTATTTGGAGTCAGTGATTAAAGGGTCTAACGCTCACTTTTCAGCCGCGACTTTTCCATACCGCAGATCCCCCTACGCCATTTGCGTAGCCTATCTTTTCAATGGGATCTTCCTAACGCCGGTATTTAGAGTCGTTTCTGCAGTGAGCGTTAGAGCTCTAACGACAAGATTCCAGCCGCCTGAAAATAGCAGGAGTTAAGAGCTTTCTGGCTAACGCCGGTTTATAAAGCTCTTAACTACTGTACCCTAAAGTACACTAACACCCATAAACTACCTATGTACCCCTAAACCGAGGTCCCCCCACATCGCCGCCACTCGATTAAAATTTTTAACCCCTAATCTGCCGACCGCCACCTACGTTATACTTATGTACCCCTAATCTGCTGCCCCTAACACCGCCGACCCCTGTATTATATCTATTAACCCCTAACTTGCCCCCCACAACGTCGCCGCAAGCTACTTAAAATAATTAACCCCTAATCTTCCGACCGCAAATCGCCGCCACCTACGTTATCCCTATGTACCCCTAATCTGCTACCCCTAACATCGCCGACCCCTATGTTATATTTATTAACCCCTAATCTGCCCCCCTCAACGTCGCCGACACCTACCTACACTTATTAACCCCTAATCTGCCGAGCGGACCTGAGCGCTACTATAATAAAGTTATTAACCCCTAATCCGCCTCACTAACCCTATCATAAATAGTATTAACCCCTAATCTGCCCTCCCTAACATCGCCGACACCTACCTTCAATTATTAACCCCTAATCTGCCGACCGGAGCTCACCGCTATTCTAATAAATGTATTAACCCCTAAAGCTAAGTCTAACCCTAACACTAACACCCCCCTAAGTTAAATATAATTTTTATCTAACGAAATAAATTAACTCTTATTAAATAAATGATTCCTATTTAAAGCTAAATACTTACCTGTAAAATAAATCCTAATATAGCTACAATATAAATTATAATTATATTATAGCTATTTTAGGATTAATATTTATTTTACAGGCAACTTTGTAATTATTTTAACCAGGTACAATAGCTATTAAATAGTTAAGAACTATTTAATAGTTACCTAGTTAAAATAATAACAAATTTACCTGTAAAATAAATCCTAACCTAAGATATAATTAAACCTAACACTACCCTATCAATAAAATAATTAAATAAACTACCTACAATTACCTACAATTAACCTAACACTACACTATCAATAAATTAATTAAACACAATTGCTACAAATAAATACAATTAAATAAACTATCTAAAGTACAAAAAATAAAAAAGAACTAAGTTACAGAAAATAATAAAATATTTACAAACATAAGAAAAATATTACAACAATTTTAAACTAATTACACCTACTCTAAGCCCCCTAATAAAATAACAAAGCCCCCCAAAATAAAAAATTCCCTACCCTATTCTAAAATACAAATATTACAAGCTCTTTTACCTTACCAGCCCTGAACAGGGCCCTTTGCGGGGCATGCCCCAAGAATTTCAGCTCTTTTGCCTGTAAAAAAAAACATACAATACCCCCCCCCCAACATTACAACCCACCACCCACATACCCCTAATCTAACCCAAACCCCCCTTAAATAAACCTAACACTAATCCCCTGAAGATCTTCCTACCTTGTCTTCACCATACCAGGTTCACCGATCCGTCCTGGCTCCAAGATCTTCATCCAACCCAAGCGGGGGTTGGCGATCCATAATCCGGTGCTCCAAAGTCTTCCTCCTATCCGGCAAGAAGAGGACATCCGGACCGGCAAACATCTTCTCCAAGCGGCATCTTCTATCTTCTTCCATCCGATGACGACCGGCTCCATCTTGAAGACCTCCAGCGCGGATCCATCCTCTTCTTCCGACGACTAGACGACGAATGACGGTTCCTTTAAGGGACGTCATCCAAGATGGCGTCCCTCGAATTCCGATTGGCTGATAGGATTCTATCAGCCAATCGGAATTAAGGTAGGAATTTTCTGATTGGCTGATGGAATCAGCCAATCAGAATATAGTTCAATCCGATTGGCTGATCCAATCAGCCAATCAGATTGAGCTCGCATTCTATTGGCTGTTCCGATCAGCCAATAGAATGCGAGCTCAATCTGATTGGCTGATTGGATCAGCCAATCGGATTGAACTATATTCTGATTGGCTGATTCCATCAGCCAATCAGAAAATTCCTACCTTAATTCCGATTGGCTGATAGATTCCTATCAGCCAATCGTAATTCGAGGGACGCCATCTTGGATGACGTCCCTTAAAGGAACCGTCATTCGTCGTCTAGTCGTCGGAAGAAGAGGATGGATCCGCGCTGGAGGTCTTCAAGATGGAGCCGGTCGTCATCGGATGGAAGAAGATAGAAGATGCCGCTTGGAGAAGATGTTTGCCGGTCCGGATGTCCTCTTCTTGCCGGATAGGAGGAAGACTTTGGAGCACCGGATTATGGATCGCCAACCCCCGCTTGGGTTGGATGAAGATCTTGGAGCCAGGACGGATCGGTGAACCTGGTATGGTGAAGACAAGGTAGGAAGATCTTCAGGGGATTAGTGTTAGGTTTATTTAAGGGGGGTTTGGGTTAGATTAGGGGTATGTGGGTGGTGGGTTGTAATGTTGGGGGGGGGGTATTGTATGTTTTTTTTTACAGGCAAAAGAGCTGAAATTCTTGGGGCATGCCCCGCAAAGGGCCCTGTTCAGGGCTGGTAAGGTAAAAGAGCTTGTAATATTTGTATTTTAGAATAGGGTAGGGAATTTTTTATTTTGGGGGGCTTTGTTATTTTATTAGGGGGCTTAGAGTAGGTGTAATTAGTTTAAAATTGTTGTAATATTTTTCTTATGTTTGTAAATATTTTATTATTTTCTGTAACTTAGTTCTTTTTTATTTTTTGTACTTTAGATAGTTTATTTAATTGTATTTATTTGTAGCAATTGTGTTTAATTAATTTATTGATAGTGTAGTGTTAGGTTAATTGTAGGTAATTGTAGGTAGTTTATTTAATTATTTTATTGATAGGGTAGTGTTAGGTTTAATTATATCTTAGGTTAGGATTTATTTTACAGGTAAATTTGTTATTATTTTAACTAGGTAACTATTAAATAGTTCTTAACTATTTAATAGCTATTGTACCTGGTTAAAATAATTACAAAGTTGCCTGTAAAATAAATATTAATCCTAAAATAGCTATAATATAATTATAATTTATATTGTAGCTATATTAGGATTTATTTTACAGGTAAGTATTTAGCTTTAAATAGGAATCATTTATTTAATAAGAGTTAATTTATTTCGTTAGATAAAAATTATATTTAACTTAGGGGGGTGTTAGTGTTAGGGTTAGACTTAGCTTTAGGGGTTAATACATTTATTAGAATAGCGGTGAGCTCCGGTCATCAGATTAGGGGTTAATAATTGAAGGTAGGTGTCGGCGATGTTAGGGAGGGCAGATTAGGGGTTAATACTATTTATGATAGGGTTAGTGAGGCGGATTAGGGGTTAATAACTTTATTATAGTAGCGCTCAGGTCCGCTCGGCAGATTAGGGGTTAATAAGTGTAGGCAGGTGTCGGCGACGTTGTGGGGGGCAGATTAGGGGTTAATAAATATAACATAGGGGTCGGCGATGTTAGGGCAGCAGATTAGGGGTACATAGGGATAACGTAGGTGGCGGCGGTTTACGGAGCGGCAGATTAGGGGTTAAAAGTGTAATGCAGGGGTCAGCGATAGCGGGGGGCGGCAGATTAGGGGTTAATAAGTGTAAGGTTAGGGGTGTTTAGACTCGGGGTACATGTTAGAGTGTTAGGTGCAGACGTAGGAAGTGTTTCCCCATAGGAAACAATGGGGCTGCGTTAAGAGCTGAACGCTGCTTTTTTGCAGGTGTTAGGTTTTTTTTCAGCTCAAACTGCCCCATTGTTTCCTATGGGAGAATCGTGCACGAGCACGTTTTTGATGCCGGCCGCGTCCGTAAGCAACTCTGGTATCGAGAGTTGCATTTGCGGTAAATATGCTCTACGCTCCTTTTTTGGAGCCTAACGCAGCATTTGTTTGAACTCTCGATACCAGAGTTAAATTTATGGTGCGGCCAGAAAAAAACCCGCGGAGCGTTAACAGCCCTTTTACCGCCGAACTCCAAATCTAGGCCATAAAGTTTTAAATTATTAAAATTATTCTAAATTATACAAAATAAATGTTGTTGCAGTTTTGCCAATCAGTCACTTGATCCCAGACCACACTAACCTAAATACTTTAGGACCAATTCATTTAATCTCTTTTTGAGTTAATATATACAAAACTTTTTACACAGCATTTAGTCACAATATCAACATCAATACTGTCCAGGACATGACAGTATAGATTCATTTAATCATAAGACTTAATAGTTTTCAATATGAGAGAAGTACAAGTTATGCTCTTAGGTAAATTCTAAATGCCAGATCAGTCATTGACCTCCTTTCAATTCAGTGTAAGTCATATGACTCACTATTCAGAAGCACACTAGATGCTTTATAATAATACAGCCAAACCTTGGTGACAATCAATATAAATTTATTCATAACATCAAGAGTAAGATCTGTCAATATATGGTAAAATTTAAAAATTGATAAGAATTTAAGCCAAACCTTGGTGATAATCAATATAAATATATTTGTAACATCAAGAGTAAGATCTGTTAATATATGGTAAAATTCAAAAACTGTAACCATAGATTATTCAATAAATAAATATTCACAATTATGCTATAATCTGTTCTGCTATACACCGCTTAGAAGAACTAAACATAAAACACATGTCTAATGATATATGCCTCCCTGATAGAAAGGTAATGAAAGGAGTAGTTCTATAAATATTCGACAAAAACATATTTGAATGTAACATGTATCTTTTGATGATATACAAGCGCAGTTGGAATAAATATTAAAGGACAATTCTGTCATTCAAAGCACATTGAATGCCACTTCCAGTCTGTCATCTCTTCAAGCGATCCTTCGTAAGTCCGACGAATATGTTTCCAATGGCTCAAGTCAATCAAAGTCTAATCACGCCTCCTCTTAGTTCTGAGAGTATTGGGATTGGTCTAAATGCAGCCAATGGGTTGCCGCCTATGCATTTAAATACCCTGAGACGCCGGCGCGCGTCACCTTTGAAAAAGCCGAAACGCTATCGGCGAAACATGTTAGGGAAGGGTAGCTGTTAATACCCTGTTTAGCCTTTTTTTAATGGCATAGCTAACTTAAATAAATTTACTTAGACAGTGGCAATTTGGACTAGATTCCAACTTTAAGGAATACGAATACAGTTTTCAGTAACGAGATTAAAGAGCGTGCTATATCTGAACAGCATAAGAGCTGTAACTGTTAACTAGTGCACAAGACCGCCAAAATATATATACCTAAATAAGTATACTTCTACAACTAAAAATTACAGCGGCAAGCCAGGCGCAAATGCTACTGGCACATTATATGCTAACATTATAACGCTAACACTGCTAACCGCGCATAACTGAATGTTAACAAAATTATATTATTTAAGCATATGTTGTTAACCGTATAAGATCACTGGAAGCAGACGTCAATACTTTCAGTGTCAAAACATAGCTAGGACAATACAAATCTTTCAGTAGCGTGATTAAAGAGCGTGCTATATCTGAACAGCATAATAGCTGTAACCGATAACTATTGCATAAGACTGTCAATATATTTACCTAAATAAGTATACTTCTAGAACTAAAAACTACAGCGGCAAACAAGGCGCAAATGCTACTAGCATAGTATATGTTAACATTATAACGCTAACACTGCTAACCGCTCATTACTGAATGTTAACAAAATTATAGTATTTAAAAATCTGGTGTTAACCGTATTAGATCACTGAAAGCAGACGCTAATACTAACAGTGTCAAAACTCAGTTAGGATAATACAAATTTTATATAGATATATCTAAAATACTATACAATCCAATGTAGTTAACATATCTCTATGGTTGTTTGAGTAATGGAAGCAGAACCAAAAAATTAATATTATTTTTGATTAAAAAATTGAATAACACAAACTTGAAAAAATCTTTGAAACAAGTTGTGTCAAAAGTACACCAAGCACCTTTACATGCCATACATTAATCAAAAATAAGCAAAAAGTTTGCTGCATTAAGAGTCTTAAGCACACAATACATGTGTAAACTGAGAACAAAATATCTCAAGTGATACTGTTACCCCATTGAATGATAAATTGGAACAGTAAACAACAAACTTTTATTAATAACAAATACCTGTGTATCACACAGTTAAAAATCATACAGTTATATTATTCATAAGGTTGCTTAATATGATACACTTTTGATGGCATGTGGAGTTTTTGAATCCCTAAGTGGTGTACAATATTAAAGAACACAAGCCAACTCGTTACTTGATAAATGGATATTACCAACTAAAAATATATATACCCGAGAAGAATATTCCAAGTCCAAAGAAATTTATTCACCCAATATTACAAGCCACTTTTATTATGAGCAAAGTTGCTATGTGTTTTTAAAAAATACACACACTCACACAGTACACTTTTTTAGTAAACGTTAAGTTAATAAAAGTTATGTTTTAATAATTTCTCTCAACCCTTGACCTGCAGTGGTTGTTTAAGGTCCATATGAGTCTCAATATTATTTTCATGGAACAGAAGTGCTATCCAAGTGCATTCTTTTAGTCTCTATCTTCTTTGATAGTGACTATATTCGTGACTAGTGTTGTTTTATGCACAAGCACTCAAGCTCATTGGGTATATAAATATATACCTATTAATTAAATACAGACACTTAAGTAATACACACAGATATATGCAATTCAGGTACATAAATTTTACACCATTGGTAACTAACCTGAATATGTTGTGTATATATTGAATCAAAAAATAGAGCGTTCCTTCTCATCAGTGTAGTGCTTTCGCTATTTTGTACTAAATAATATATACTGCCTGCAGGCATTAGAGAACTGACAAAGATGGCAACGTGTAATGTACTTTTATATGGTAAAGTAAACATGAGATGCACCATGGGACATGTTATCTGTACATCTGATTGGATAAAACTTTGAAATATTGTTAGAATGTCTGTGAGACCATCTTGACTCAAGTTGTGTTTGTGTGATGAACTCTGATTGGCCGTTCCTTAATGTTTCATATCTTAGTAACTTCCATACACATACCTCCTGGTGGTGCTGTTACTTCATTTTTTCATGTAGACGTATTTGTAACTCATGGGCCTGTCATGCGGATATGTGTGACGCAGATTTAATATACGTGATCCGTTAAATATTAATGTTTACATTCTCGTTAAAATCTAATACTGTCACATTATTAAATGTTGTAGACATTTCTCGGTTTAAAATCGGTCTGTTTCTTTAATACAAATACGTTGGATTAATACACATTTAACATTGTATGTATTTATTGTTCATTAAATCAATTTCGTGACTTATTGTGAAGTATTGACATTGCTCTATTAAATGTATTTATAATGCACATTGATTGTGTACTATTGCGTGACATTCATCTATAATGTTTAAAGATGCGAATCTCATGTTGCAAGATACGTTTCCCACGCAACATTTCAGAATGCGCAATTTCTGGTTCTAATGTCTGTAACTTGGATAATCTGTTTATAAATGTTAAACTACACATTTGTTTGTTATTAGTAAATAAACCTCAAGCTTGTATTTGTCTGAACTGCTCATATATGTTATTGTGCAATGGCATCTTTATTTTTAAAGAGACATTACAACCAAACAATTGTATCAAATGATCTGTAGAGATAAAAAAATGTTTAGACTTTAAAATGTAACTCAATTTATCTTTTGATTTAGATATCCTTAACAGAAGAAACTTCAATGCACATGGTTGAGCCAATCACATAAGGCATCTCTGTGGCATCTTTTCAAGCAAAGTATGTCAAGATAATGAGATAAGAGAAGTAAAAGACACTCTTTAAATCTCTTAAAGGGACACTGTACCCAAAAATGTTCGTTCGTGATTCAAATTGAGCACGAAACTTTAAGCAAATTTATAATTTAATCCTATTCTCAAATTGTATTCATTCTCTTTGTATCTTTTTTTGAAATGCAAGAATTTAAGTTTAGATTCCGGCCCATTTTTGGTGAACAACCTGGGTTGTCCTTGCTGATTGTTGGGTAAATTAATCCACCAATAAAAAAGTGCTGTCCAGAGTACTGAAACCAAAACCTAAAAAATTAGATGCCTTCTTTTTCAAATAATGATAGCAAGAGAACGAAGAAAAATTGATAATAGGAGTAAATTAGAAAGTTGCTTAAAATTGCATGCTCTTTCAGAATTACAAAAGAAATAAATTTTGTTCAGTCTCCCTTTAAGGATATTTTGAGTTCATGTCCCTTTAAGGAGACATTTCCCAATAATGCTTGAAAGATCATAAACCTATGCACCTTCCTTTCTCTAACTTAGTATAACATGTGACTAAAGCATATTTAGATTACCTTCTGGATTGTTTTCCCCACTGTGAATGAAATATATATTGTAATGGCTGTATTTCGCAGTCTTCAGCTTAGAGGGACATTAAGCTATATGTTCTTTAAGTGTTTTGAAGAATAATAGAATATTAAAACAACTTCATATTTAGTTTAATTCTCTCATTAGCTTTTAAGTATATATATATTCTTAGATTAAAAACATAGCTACATAGGCTATTTTGATGCTGATTGTTGGTTGCACATAGATGCCTTATGCCATTGTCTAAGACATGTGCATTTATATATCTTTTTCAAAGTATATTTAAAGACTGAATGTAATTAAATAGTACATTCAAAATATTTTAAAAATTATTTTGTATTTTTTAAAATTCAATACACAATATATTTTTGGAATGTCCCTTTAAGGACCAAACCATTAGGAATATGGTGATTTAACATTGTAGAAAGAAACTAAAGGGGAATGAAAATACATAGATATGTGATATCTAACCAAGAGCTAAGATAAATGATTATGTGAAATTATATCACTAAATAGATATAGTTAAATGAGCCTTCAAATGACTCCACTAGAACAGAAAATCAATCAATATGGCATCCAATAACTAGCTTGTGCGAAATATGAAGTTAACTGACTTACCATTTTCATGATTTTTAAAGCTAGATTTATGAAAATAATAATTTTGTATACCTAAGGAAGATACAAGATCTTATAAAACAAATTTAAAATTAAACCACACTGTCACTTTAATGTAAGTGAACCACTTTCCCTTCTTAAAAGTGAAAATAACAAAGTTGTTATGTCGAATTATGACTACATATCCGAAAATATTTTAAAATTTTAACATCTATAAATTACACAATAAAAGCATCGATGGATTTCACTCCCAAATTAATTTATAAAAGCTACTTGACTTTAACATTCTCTGAATAAGTGGATTTTCAAAAATTAATGCAATACATGATGCCTAATTTGATATTATGCATGTGCTTGTCACATAGACAACTACGAGTCATGGGAGTCAAATTATTTTTTATTGACAGATTATATGGATATTTATTATAATCTGTTAAAAAGATGGTCTTTAATAAAAATAAAAGGTTTATTATTCAAAATTTTTAATAGAATTGTTTTTTTGATTTTTTTATTAAAAAAAATATAGAACAAGTGTAATTCATGACAGATGAAAATCTGAAAAAAACGATAAAAAAAAAACATTAGTTATTCAATACACACATGGCGTAAAATATTCATAAAATAAATTTAAAATCATCTTGTGTCTATGCTCTAACTTTGTGCAAAAGTTTATAAAGATATTTTGGAATATAAAAAACATAAAATCTATACCTATCCATCATTTAAAATACCATTACATTGTGTAATCAATATTACATTTAAATATCAGCATTTCCAATTATAACAAATAATGCATATGACATTTAAATAATTAAAAATACATATATGTATGCTGAACATAAATGTAATATTTCATGTCCATTCAAATACCTCTATATCAACTATAATATGTATTCCTTTGTCTGATTGTTCATAATTGGATTCTTCTGTATCACAAAGTAGGGGTAATGTATGTAAGCTACAAATATTCTAATATAGGACATGCATCTTTTCAAAATATTTTACATTCTTCTTCCTGTGATTCTTAACTAGCATGCATTTGGGCAAACCAACCTGGATTATGCATGGTCTTTGAAAGTCAATTCTCTAGAAAACAGTTTATCTTCAATAGGTGTCTTATTCATCATTTCCAAAATAGAGGAATGAAATACCATCTAAAAAAAAATAAAAAATCTAAGTGTCTCCAATAGGATGCCTCCACAGTCTTAATCCATCAAATAGTTGCCACTTACCATGTGAACATGTCTTTGTATGGTTTTCAAGGTCAGCACATATGAAAGACAATGCCAGACATGATCCCATTGGTATTCTTCACTTTCAATCTTGGATTCTTCACTTTCAGTCTTGGATTCTTCACATTCAGTCTGGGAATTCTTCACTTTCAGTCTTCGAATTCTTCACTTTCAGTCTTTAGATGAAGTCATCTCCCTAATGGCAGAAAAAGTGTGATTACAAATATTACAAGTGTGTGAATCAGTTCTGTACCCCTCTCCCACCCCCCATTTCTGAAAAACTTTCTGTCACTAGCTTACTAAGCGTGTGTAACATATTGTATTATGTTCTATCAATCAAGTGTGAAGATGAGTCATATTGAGCAGAACGAACCTCTAATGTGTGACTTTGAATCTGACTTTGAACCATAGTCATGCTAGAGGATAGTCATGCTAGAGGATCCCTTTCTGAGTATTTAAATTTTAAGTAATGTGTAAACTAAATACTAGTTTTTTTTGTGTAAAATTCCTGCCAGCCACAGTCCATACATTTATACTTACCAGCTGATGTTGTCTTTAAAAACCAGGTGGCAAAGACTCGTTACAGGACCCAATGACCAGAGCATCACCTATATTAATAAATGTAAAAATTGTTATCATTTGATGAACAATCCTAACATGTTTGCACAATTCTCTACTTGTCATTTCCCTAGAGTTCACATCTATTGACAATACTCCAATCTAACTTCTATTATTTACCGTCTGAAGTGGCGGTTGATGATGTCTGCTCTGACATTGAGCCCCTCGTCCCGGAATGGCCCCTCTAGAACAGGATTGTCCTCTTCATCTCTGAGGAGGTTTCAGGGCGCCTGGACGGCCTGCAGCATCCCAGCCCGCTGTGCAATATTATGCAGGACGCTACAGGCTATAACGATCTTAGCCACCTTCTGAGGGCTGTACTGGAGGGCTCCTCCCGACCTGTCAAGGCATCAGAATCTCATCCTCTCGACCACAGCCCTAGTTCTCTTGTGAACCCTATTGTAGCACTCCTGAGCCTCATCAGTAGGGTTACGTAACGGCATAATGAGCCAAGGCCGGCTCATGTAACCAGAATCACCTATAAATTATGAACAGAACAAAATTAAAATTTAATACACAAAATTTAAATTATATTAAACAAATGTATTTGTGTACATGATAATCCAATAGCAAATGTTTAAATTTAAAAATAATAATCTAGTTCAACCTTATTCTCTATCTGCCCATTTTAGCTAAGACATGCTACCTATGCGTATTTCGCATAAACCAGACCTTTGATAAAATGCAAACTAAATGGTTAAATTGCATTTCAATCTGCCCATTTAAGCTAAAACATGCTACATATCTGCTTTGAGCTAAAACTAGACATTTGCGTAAAGAGATAATGACATGGTTAAATTGCATTCGCTATCTGAGCATTTAAGCTAGAACATGCTACATATCTGCTTTGAGATAAAACTAGACATTTTCGGAATGAGACAATGGCATTGTTACATTGCATTCTCTATCTGAGCATTTCAGCTAATACATGCTACATATCTGTTCTGCACTAAAACTAGACATTTGCGGAAAGAGAAATAAATGGTTAAATTGCATCCTATAGCTGCACATTACACTAACAGTTTAAGAGTACAGTGGCAATTGTCTAACTAATTAACCATGTTGTGCACAAATACTCACCAACAAGATACCCAGGGGGAAACTGTCTTTGCTCAAATGGCCGCCACAGGGAGGACAGAGAGAGGATGCGGGCATCATGACAAGCCCCGCCGAAATTTGCACACACCTGCATAATCCTCATACGTGCATCACAAACATACTGCACGTTGAGGCTATGGAAATGTTTCCGATTTCGGAAGGGCAAGTCATCAGCTGGAGCACGCAGCGCAATGTGGGCACAATCAATCGCTCCCAAGACATTGGGCAATTCAGCAATAGCAAAGAATTCCCTCTTCAGGCGCCTCCAATCACCATCATTCTGAGGGAATCCTATGTAATGCTTACTGATATGTACCATTGCGTCCAGAAAGTGATCAAACACCACAGAGAATGTACCTTGAGACAGGCCATGCATGTACATCTCTCCTGATTGAAAACTCCCGGAGGCCAGGACATATATACAACTTAGCATCTTAGTGATGCCAGGGACAGCAGTCCTTATTCTTATACGTGGCTCCAGATGAGGTCTAAGAACATCGTAAAGGCCAATGAGCTGTTCGCGATTGAGCCTATACTTGTCATAAACCTTGAAGTCCCTCATGTTTTCCAAGGTGGGTCACGCCCTGTATACACGAGGACCTCGAACCAGACGAGCCCTTTGTCTCACTCGGAGCCACCGAGGCTGCCTGATTCTATCAACCGCTACTCGGGCAACAGCACCACCAGCAGCGTCTACCAGAATATCGTCATCCATATTTGCCAAGCTTAGCAGCACGAAGCCAAACAGCAGAACAAACACAGCGCAAGGAGTAACAAGGTATGCAAAAACACAGAAGCAAATTGATACAATGTCGATCACCATGGACACTTTGGCCATGTTGTTTGGGGGATTTATAGTGCAATTAGTCCAATGGTAGTGAGTTTGTAATGATTGCTAATGTGAGCACGCTATGTGAGCAGCGCGAATGCTTTCAAAGTGGGCGTTTTTTTAGGTGTTTGCTGAAATGTTGTTTTCCCCCAATGAATCTCAATGTGAAAGTGTAAAATGTCACACATACAGTGCATGTTTGTAATGTTTGATCATATGCGTAATAAATATTTATTAAACGCAATCTTATAGTAAAAAGCACACGTCCACGCTAACATGAATGAAAGTGCATAGTTGTGTATAATGTGTGCATAGAATGTGATTGATCAATGTTGCTGCAATATTGTTTGTAAACGATAAAGTAAAGGCCCGGATGACAACATGGAAGGAGGGCACCTGTGACCCCACTTCCCCCCCCCAGGAGTGGATTATTCCATGTGGGTGGGGTTGGGGAACTTTGATAAGTCCCAGCACTGGAAGTGAGGTCACAGGTGTCCTTCTGAACAGCACGGTAGGAGGTGTGTACACTGACTTATCTGAAGATGGAGGCCTTGTTGCAGGAGTTGCTGTCGGCGGCGAGGAGGAATGGCGAAGGCTGGATCCGGCAGCAGTTGTCCACGGCTGGGGAGGTAGCCACGACAGGTCCGGTGTTGGAGTCAGCAGTCGGGAGCGGAAGACGGCCGGCCAGGAGGTCGAGGCCACCGGAACGCTTGAGCCCGGAGGTCGGCAGGAGAAGATCCGGTCGGGAGAGGAGTCAGCCGGCGGGTCCACAGGAGCAGGCGAGTCTGGAGAGCCATGGAAGTTTACAGTCCGGAGCGGGAACGGAGACCCGGTCGCAGGCGGCGCTGAGGTCTGACGTCATCACGGCACGTCAACGGTCGGAGCCCCAAACAGCGAGAGGACGCGGCAGATCAGGACGGACCGGGAGAAGAGGTCGGGAGTCAGGTAAGCGGCTGAGCTATCGAAATATGGGGACATAGTGGCTGAGCTATCGCAGAAACACAAAAAAAATAAAAAATAAAATAATAATAAAAAAAAAAAAAAAAGGCGCAAAAGTTATTTGAGGACACGGGTGGATGGTGGGGGGGGGGGGCTGCATTTACAGGTGGCGCCCATTGGGGGGAGGGGGGGGGAGGTTTTCCTCACAGAGTGCGCCCGACTGGCCTGGAAAAAAGGGAACATAGGGTTCAGCAGTGCGCAAAAAAAAAAAAAAAGTTGAGGAAAATTTTTTTGCTGGGGATCGGGGTAGGGACCCAAGGGGCATAACTGGCGGTTATTAAGGCTGGGGAGGGGGTTAAATTAAAAAAAAAAAAAAAGAGCGTGCATAGTGTGAGGGAGTATCTGGGTTGTTTTTGCCAGCCTGTGTGGCATAAAGTTTGGCGGAACCACATCACAAGCAGTAGGTTTGGGCTTATAGCCCTGCTTCTCTCGCTTTCTTTAAAGTAAAGAAATATATAAATATATCTTTATGATTCCCCCCATGTAAATTTAGGCGGCCCCCCCCCCGTTAGGCCAGGTACCGGTCTACTTGGGGCGGGCGTATCTATTAGGCCCTTCTCTGTTAGCATGGCGAGGTGCCATTTGGGCCCCCCCCAAAAAAAAAAAAAAAAAAAGGGGGGAAAGTGAGATAGAATGTAGCCTGGGGTCCTGTTTACTTGGCAGGTCCGCTGGTATATCGTTTATTATAGCTGTTCCCCTCCCTTTGGTGGCATATAGATTGTGGGGCCATTTGAGTGGCATATGCAGGATAACGGTACCTCCCCTATGGGGTGTGCCGAGCAGGGGGGGTGGGGGGGGCCTGTAAAGTTTTCTAAGGAGCGGGTGTCGGGTAGGGTCCTCCGGGGCGGGTACAGGAAAGGGGGGGGGGGTCCTATAGTGGGGAGCAAAAAAAAAAAAAAAAAAAAAAATTGGCATATGAAGGCAATATATAGGAATGGGAGGGGGTGTTTATTGCTGTGGACGGTTTTGATTTTTTATTGTGCATTGCAGGTGGGACCGGGGGAGAACTGAGGGAGGAGGCTCTGGACGCCTCTGAAGGAGTCATCCCGGCACAGCAGGACAGGCTTACGGAGCCACCACTCGAGCTCAACGCCAGTGGTGACTTTGCGGATGAGGAGGATGATCCCTTAGAGGGCACCTCGGCGGGACCGAGAACGGCGAGTCAGGTGGGTGATCTGTCCGCCTTGGCGCAGATACTACAGTTACTGTCTCCTCAACGGAGTGTGGGAGGGCAGGGAGCAGTTTCTCAGGAGGGAGAGGTAAGGGGCAGAGGGGTTTCTGTGGGGAGAGAAGTTATGTCTATATCTACATTACAGGCACCGGTAGCAGGAGGTGGAACAGATCGAGGGGCTATGCAGCCGGCCAGGACGGCGTCTGCAAGAGGAGGCAGGAGGTCTAGGTCGCCGCGAAGGAGGACAAGAGGAGGCGGGTCATCGGCTTCGCCTACTTGGGCAAGATTGGATAGAAGTCGGGACCGGGGCAGATACGGCAGGGGGAGATCCCCTGCCAGGAGAGAAACGGTTCGGAGGAGACTGGACGTGAGCAGAGGAAGGGAGGAAGATAACAGTGGCCGAGGCCGCAGGGACGAGGCAAGGCCAGTTCGAGAGGAGCGCGCAGAAGCTAGATCGGTACGGGAGGAACATACAGAAGCAAGACCAGTACGAGTGGAACGCGCAGGAACGGTGCAGCAGCCAGCAGGTGAGATGGCTGGTGGGGCACCGAGTGTGAATGGGGCTGCGTCTGGTGAGAGGGAAACGCTGGTGTCAGGTTTAAAAGCTTTAATTGCTTCTTTGGAGAACCCGGGTGGGAGTACCTCGGTTGCGGCGGCGTGGGCAATGCCAGGAGTTACCCCAGCTGTTGCGGGGTCGCCGGTACTGGCGGCAAGCACGGGAAGTACAGCGAGCAGTGTAGGAGAGGTGGTCCGGGTACCGGAAGGGGCTATGCGGAGACCATGTCTCTGTTCAATTGGCCCTTTGGGGATTCACTTAACCAGTGATTTGAGGGACAAGATTGGGAAACGGGAATATATAGAGATTTTCTCACTGTTACCTTTGGAGCACGTTCTGGAGGTAAAGGAGGATGAGAAGGAAACAGGGAAAAAGGAGGAGGAGGAGTGCAAAAAACGTTGGCGCAAATTACCAAAGACTTTTAGTAATTGGTCGCGTGCATTCGGCATCTTGGCTAGTGTCACATGCGAGAAGTTCCCGGATCAAGGGTCTTCGTTGTTCTGTTATTACGACGAGATTTCTAGCGCGTATAGGACATACGGGGGAATGGCGTGGTGGCGGTACGACGAGGGCTTTAGGCAAAGGTTGGCGGTGCGGCCAGAGATGCGGTGGGACGACAGAGATATGAGCATTTGGCTAGAGATTATGACTCCCTTAAGGGGTAGTCATTCCTTTCGGGGTTACGGACAAACGTCGGGCAGCGGAAGCTCCGGGGGGACTGGATCAGCCCTTAGAAAAGGGGTATGCTTCCAGTTCAACGATGGGCAGTGTAAGTTCGGGGCCTCATGCAAATACAAGCACGAGTGTTCTGGGTGTGGGGGTGTACACCCCTTCGCGAAATGCTTCAAGAAAGGGAAACAAGCGACCCGGTCAGGAGACGTGGGTTCGACGGGCACGGACGCCAGTGAGGGTCGAAAAGATGGCCCCATGGTTAGAGGCTTACGCCAGTAAGCGCGGACGCGCTGAGGATGCTGAGCTGCTACTTACGGGTTTTAGCTCGGGTTTTATGATTCCATATAAAGATGAGCGAATGGAGGGTATTCCAGGGAATTTGAAGTCAGCCAGGGAATACCCGGGGGTCCTAAGAGAGAAAATTGAAAAGGAGGTTCGATTGGGTAGAATGGCGGGTCCGTTTGTGGAACCCCCATTCATGAACCTCAGGGTATCACCACTGGGGGTTGTCCCCAAGAAGGCCCCGGGTCAATATCGCATGATCCACCACCTGTCTTACCCTAAAGGATTGTCGGTCAATGACGGCATCGATCCGGAATTGGTGGCGGTGAAATATGCATCATTCGACAAGGCTGTGGGCTTAGTGAGAACGGCGGGCCTTGGGGCTTTAATGGCAAAAGCTGATGTTGAATCGGCTTTTCGCTTGCTCCCGGTCCATCCAAGGTGTCACCATCTTTTGGGATGCAAAATGGATGGATCTTTTTTCGTTGATTTGTGCCTCCCGATGGGATGTTCAATTTCATGTTCCTATTTTGAGCGGTTCAGTTCCTTTGTTGAGTGGGTGGTGAAACAGACGGCGGGGATTTCGTCTATGGTACATTATCTGGACGATTTCCTGTTTGTTGGGCCGGCTGGCTCGGCGATATGTGACCGTCTGGTCCGGGCTTTCGGGCAGGTGACCGAGGAATTTGGTATCCCGGTGGCCGCTGATAAATCCGAGGGCCCCACAACGTCATTGAGTTTTTTGGGAATCCAATTAGATTCCATTAAGATGGAGTGCAGGTTACCAGAGGACAAGGTAGCTGACCTCAAATCGGTGATTGGCAGGATGCTGGCGAGAAAGAAAGCTACCCTCAGGGATATACAATCGTTGTTGGGAAAGCTGAACTTTGCATGCAGGATAATTCCCATTGGCCGAATATTCTGCAGACGTATGTCATTGCTGACAACTGGAGTTTCTGACCCAAGACACCATGTCAGGTTGTCGGTGGAGGTCAAAGAGGACTTGAAGGTCTGGCGGACCTTCTTGGAGGATTTCAATGGGCAAGTGATCATGCAGGAAATAGGCTGGTCGGACGACCAGTTGTGTTTATTTACAGACGCTGCAGGAGCCCACGGTTTTGGGGCCTATTTGAACGGCCAGTGGTGTGCGGGTAGATGGCCCGAAGTGTGGACCGAGTGGGGTTTGACTAAGAACCTGACTTTCTTGGAATTATTCCCGTTGGTTGTGGCATTAAAGATTTGGCCGGAGCAGCTGGGCAACAAAAGGGTTTGTTTCCATTCTGACAATCAGGGAGTGGTATGGGCAATCAACCGTTTAACGGCGAATTCGCCGGCGGTGATACGGCTCCTAAGGGTGTTTGTATTGGAGTGCCTGAGATGCAACATATTTTTCAGAGCAGTGCATGTCCTGGGTCGATTTAACGTTATTGCTGACGCTTTGTCACGATTTCAGTGGGACAGGTTCCGAGAAGTGGCCCCGGGAGCGGAACGGGATGGAGTAGCATGTCCCGAGGATCTGTGGTACCTGGGTTGCCAGGAATGTTGAGATTAATCAAAAGGGCTTTGGCTCCTAACACATGGAGGGCTTACGCCCGAGTGTGGAAATTGTAGGAGCGGGTGCTACAGGAGGAGCAGTATCAGGAATGCAGGAGGAGTAATTTCTTGTTGTGGATGAGCTGGGTAGGTTCGTGGGAGAGGGAAGGGCTATCGCCCTCTGAAGTGCGAAAGAGGATGGCAGCAATGGCATTCCTTTTTCGTTTGCTGGGTAGGGAGGACCTTACAAAAAATTTTGTGACTCGGATGGCAGTCAGAGGGATGTGTAAGAAGCGATTCCGGTCGGATGGTCGGAGGCCAGTTACTTTTGCGATTCTGCAGGGGTTGGTGGCGGAGCTAAATAGGGTTTGTTTATCAAAGTATGAAGAACTGTTGTTCAGGGCCGCTTTCGTCCTGGCTTTCTTTGGAGCATTCAGGGTGTCGGAGCTGGTGGGAAAAAACAGGTGGGACGTCAGCGGAATGAGTAGGCAGGATGTTGTGGTGACAGAAGGGGTGGTCGAGTTATGGGTTCGGAGGTCTAAAACGGACCAAGAGGGTAGAGGATCGGTAGTGGTGCTGCGGGCAATCGGCGGGGAATGTTGTCCGGTAAGGGCCGTGAGGGAATATCTTCAGATGGCCGGTTCTGGGGCAGGCCCGATGTTGGTTCATGCGAACGGAATGCCATTGTCGCATTTTCAGTTTGTGGCAGTAATGCGGAAGGTGTTGGGATTAATGGGAATTGTGGGCCTGGAGTTTGGTTCTCATTCTTTCAGGATAGGCGCGGCGACGGAGGCGGCCAATTTGGGGTTAGAGGCTTCAGTGATTAGGAGGATCGGGAGATGGAGATCAGAGTGATTCCGGGGGTATGTGAGACCGGGTTTGGTGCCCCGAATCGGGGGGAACTGATAACGTTTTAATTTTTTGACAGAGCCGGGGAAGTGTTGGATTGTAGGACATTCCTACATATACTGGGCGAGGAAGGCAGCAGCAGTGAAGCCGGATGGGACCCAGTTGGGCTTTGGAAGGGACCGGCTTATCATCAGATGGTTTGGGATCAGGGGCATGAAATGGTCACAAGTAGTAGGCACGGTGGTGGAACATGCCAGGCTTTTCTCCCCCCCGAAGGTATTGGTGGTGCACTCAGGTGGAAACGATTTGGGATGTATGCCACAGAAGGCATTAATTGAGGACATAAAAAGAAGTTTTGATAGATTGTGTCAGCTGTTTCCGGGTATGGTCCTAGTATGGTCCGAGATTGAGAGTAGAGTAGTATGGAGATCGGCGTGGGATGCAAACAAACTGGAGGCTTCCAGACGAAAGGTCAATAGAACCGTATCTGGGTATGTAAAGGGGCTGGGGGGTGTTGGCTTACGCCATGTAGAGTTTGAAGGGGAATCGGGGAAATGTTTTTACTTGAAGGACGGAGTGCATCTCAACGAAGTCGGACTACATTTATTTAATTTTAATCTTCGGGAGGGGATAGAAAAGGCCTTAGCTTTGGTTGGCGGTACTCGCTAGGGAGCGAGTTGTGGCGGAAGTGCTTGCTAGTTTCTGTTGAGGCTTACGCCTAATGGAGCATGGTGGTAGTTATGTTGGGGTAAGCAAAGGAATGTGAGGAACGCCCAGCCCTGGAAGGGGTGGGGGCTTAGGAGAAAATAAAAGCAAGCACTGAGGTGGATTGTAAATATTGTTGAAAAGTTAAATAAAGATGTTAATTTATTGGTTTGTTTAATAAATAAGCTGCGGCCTTTTCTCTCCCAACCAGGTGTTGTGTATTTATTGATCAAGGAACGAATAGTGGGAAAATGTGGGGTCAAGTAAAGGCCCGGATGACAACATGGAAGGAGGGCACCTGTGACCCCACTTCCCCCCCTGAGGAGTGGATTATTCCATGTGGGTGGGGTTGGGGAACTTTGATAAGTCCCAGCACTGGAAGTGAGGTCACAGGTGTCCTTCTGAACAGCACGGTAGGAGGTGTGTCCCGCCCTCCCTCCCTCCCTATATGGTGAGCTAGGTGATGTCGCAGCGCAGGCGGAAGTGCTTGCTAGTTTCTGTTGAGGCTTACGCCTAATGGAGCATGGTGGTAGTTATGTTGGGGTAAGCAAAGGAATGTGAGGAACGCCCAGCCCTGGAAGGGGTGGGGGCTTAGGAGAAAATAAAAGCAAGCACTGAGGTGGATTGTAAATATTGTTGAAAAGTTAAATAAAGATGTTAATTTATTGGTTTGTTTAATAAATAAGCTGCGGCCTTTTCTCTCCCAACCAGGTGTTGTGTATTTATTGATCAAGGAACGAATAGTGGGAAAATGTGGGGTCAAGTAACAGCTGACATCTGTAGTATTGTATATATAAGTGATTACTGAGATGTCAATATTGTACGCGTCCCTTTAAAATCGCACTAATACTGAAGCACTTCCGGCTGTCATCTGTAGTATTGTATATATAAGTGATTTGCGAGATGTAAATATTGTACGCGTCCCATTAAAATCGCACTAATAATTCAGAACTTCCGTCTGTCATCTGTAGTATTGTATATATAAGTGATTTGCGAGCTGGCAATATTTATGACGCATCCATTAAAATCGACATAATAATGATGTTCCAAACTGTTGTTTACGTATATTTTGTATTGAGTGCTAAAGTTCTGAAAGGGGAGGTACAGTCGTAAAGCTGTAATGTGTATGGTTGAATCTTCTAATGACGTCATCATATTATTAACCTGCCTATGTAGTTCTGAAATCCTCATTGTGTTGTTGTATTGTGCTATATTGTTATTGTGTGCTGATTAAAATATAAATGTGTGCTTTGTGGTTGCGTGATGCGTGTTATGTACATATACGTAAATATTGTGATTGTGTCCCACATATGCTGACTTCTCTAAAGCGGTCTTGCATTGTTGTTCCTTCCCAAAAAGTGACAGCTGTAATCTGTTCTAATGATGTTCTTATTGTACGTAATTCCTAATGGTTTATTGTGATGGAATCATGATGTTAAAGGTACAGTAAAATCCCTATTTTATGTTTCCTGATTCCTAGAGAGAATGTAATGTGTTTTCCCCCCATCATATGAATGCACATGTATGAGTGAATGCTAAAAGTAATGTATGTGCATCCATGACTGATCATGTGTTAAGCCTATGTAGATATGCTGTTGCTGCAAGCATATGAGTTGAATAACTGAAATGCAATAATAAAGGTAAATGAGAGGTGTTTCCCATTGTCTACTGTTTGTGAATCGTGAAATGTTGTAATTATTTTTGTGTCCGTTTAAATGTGATGTAATTGTTGTAAATGTTTGTTACTAGTGATGTTGATTTGTAGTTGATGTAATGTAAAAGTCAGAAACAATTTAATGTTGTTGTGAATTTGCCATAAGTAAACTCCATAAGTCCACCATAGGGAAATAGCCATTTCTTGATCTATTTGTCATAGCTGCGTCTAACGCAGAAAAGCATGAGTTATTTTCCGAATTCTTGCGCTGGTATTTAGAGTTTTTTTGTCTACTCTTTTTGTGTGCATTAGGGAAATCTGTCTGTCGCGTGCCCAAGCACGTCTTCCCCATAGAAGTCAACGGAGGCTCAAAATGTGTGTGTAAATAAAATCCAAGACTGGTTTTGAGCGTAAAGTGAGTGACGTCATGGTCTTGTGTGAAAAAGTAGCTAAATCGTGTTCATTTCGTAATAAATAACTTGTTTGTGTATGTAATGTGGTGTATATTGTTTGTATGCATCGATGAGTGTATGTTTGTGATAATCTTATTAGTTAGATGTAGCTATATGAGTGTCTTTTCCCATGTGTCAATGTAAGTCAATGGGAAAATGGATTTGTGTTGTTTTTTTTTCTAACACCCGAGATCTCGCAACTTTGATCCTTTCTATTTTGATGAAAAAAATATATGAAAAATAAATATAGTGTAGTGTTTGCATGAGTGTAAGTGTACTTTGTGTAATATTTGTTTTGTGATTTGTGGATGTTTATTTTGTCAGTAGATGTTAACTCCTGGGTCTGAGCTGTCGTTAGAGATTTCTGCGTTCGAAAATTTTGGAGTGTCGGTAAGTGAACTCTAAATACCAGCGGGCGGCCAAAACAAGCGTTAGAAGCCCTATACGCTGGTTTGACGGCTAACGCAGAACTCTAAATCTAGGCGTTAGTTTAATGTAAACTCAACTTGATTTCTAACATAGAAATAAAATGCAGGCAGCTTCTTGGTTATAAAACCCGCAGGTCACGTTTATTGTGGCAACACAAGAAACGACCATCTGAATAAACATGGACCAGGGGGGCGGCAATCAGGTACTAGCTAAACGTAGTAACCCATGCAAACAAGATGGGCAGTACCAGGGCGCAGGAGAAGAAGCAGAGCGTAGCTCAATACTGAAACTTAGAGAGTTATCGGCTTCGGAATCACACGGGCAGGGAACACCCCAGACACACGTCTGAGGACTTCACCCCTGGCCGGAAGTGCCGTCACTCTACCTCGATCACATCCTGCCCCCAGACACTGTCCACCCGCCACGAGATCGCCCACATATCAGGGGCCACTCTCGCCGCCACCCAACTCACACAAATAGGAGTAGGGACTGTCGTAAATCTTCAATAAACAGGTCCATGCCATTGTCCGAAAGATGAACCCCTTCAACTCGGTAGAGGCTACGGTCAGCGGCCGTAATGAACTTGTGCTCCACAACAAACCCTCCCAGCTCAAACATCAGTTTCCTAACATCCCTGTTGAGCTTCTTGCGAACCTGAAATGCTGCTCTATGATTGGCCATGTGACGCTACGTCAACCTAGGGATAATGTTCGACCAACCCATTCTCACACCAGGCATCCAAGCTTTAAAGGTGCGCAGATCCGACTGGATCACTGCACTAAAATCCCGGCCGGGAATTGAGCCAAGATCATTACCACCTAAGTGTATGATCAGGACATGGGGTTTCTCCCACCGCCTCATGGCGTCTTGCAGTAATCCAGGCAGATCTGCCCAGCAAAGGCCTCTTCTCCCTAAACACCTAATGACCACCCTAGATGAGGAGAACCCAAGCTGCTGTCCTCCAGGTCGAGTTGATGCTCGGATGGCTGCTCAGTGCACGAACGAGTGCCTGGCGATCCAGGCACGAAGCAGACCACTGCTAGGCCCTGCAACAGAAACAAGTGTTAGAGCATATCGTAACAGAAACAATATAACAACATTATCACACTACAGATTATTAACATTGGGATAAAAGGGGCCTAACATAAATCTGATACCTCCTGGATTTCCACCTCCCCAACGCCATTATGCGGTCAGCCGACCAGCCTAAAGCCACTACAGTCGTAGCAGCTCCCACCCTAAAGGAGTGAGGAGCTATAGTATTGGGATTCAAACCCGCCTTTTCTGCTGCCCATCCCAAAACCCTCCTAAACTGAAACCTCGTAAGAGGGGTACCGTCCTGATGAATCAAAAATCTATCAGCACCCACTGGACGCATGTCCAAGAAGGCCTTCAACAGGACACAAGGGCAACTTGCGGAACCCCTGTGTGTGGGCAGGCCCACTTTCCATCCTGATCAACTTTGGATCTAGGGATGAAAAGCAACACCCCATTATCCGCAAATCTGACGTGATCTGCCAGAACACCTCCCACCTTCATTAATTTAGATTGCGGCACCAATTCCCCCACACTAAGTGCACCATGAAACGCCATGGTGAACACCGTGGAAAAAAGCTGGACCTCATATTCTGAGGAACAGACCTCGGGTAAAACCCGAAGCAGGAGGACCAACCTGTCCGCCGTTATGGGTTCTCTAATGTCTGGTCGCCGAACCTCCGACCTCCCCCAACCACACAGAATTTGATGAATCAAAAACATCTTGGAAGAGTCCATCAGCGTGAACAGTTTACAGAAAAAGGACACCGCTGCTAACTGCGCAGACACCGCCCCTTTTTTCACTTGCTTAGTCCTAAGCTCCGCGAGCCAGCGCGATAGCCAATCTTGCTCACCTGTGCACAAAGGAAATCCCTGAACATCACAGAAGAATACCCATTCTTCCCAATACCTTACATAGGATTTCCAAGTGGAAGGTGCCAGGGACGCCTTCAGAACCGGAATCAAGGACTGCCATCCAAAGCCACCTGCCAAAGAAAAGGAAGACAGGGAACACCATGAGTGTCAGCGTTAGGAGCACACTTCCTAAAAGTTTCCCATTGAAAGCAAGAAAGTGCGTCAGCTATAACATTAGCAACCCCAGGGACATGCCAAGCCCGAAACTCAATGTTCCGCTTAAGGCATCCCAAGACCAGAATCCTAAGATAGCGAACTACTGGTGGGGAAGAAGAGGAAAGAACTGTTTTTGAGTTTGTCCCCCCATATCTCCAGCGCCACCAGAATGGGGAAAAGTTCCAGGAGGCACATGTTCCTGGTAAGCCCCCTGGCCGTCCACTCGACCGGCCAGGGCTCGGCCCTCCACTCACCATTGAGATAAGCGCCGTAACCAAAAGCCCCCACAGCATCCGTGAACAGATGAAGGGACTGCGCGGAAGTCCGAGGATTCCTCCAAATACAGACCCCATTAAAATCCCTTTGAAACAAATCCCATACCTGGAGATCGTCCTTCATGTCTTTACTAATCATCAATCTAGCCTTAGGAGAGGTAACCCCCGGCAAAAGGCGCTCCATTCTTTTCAGGAAAATCCTCCCCATCGGGATGACTCGCCCTGCAAAGTTGAGCAGACCCAGTACCGATTGAAGCTCTTTTAGCGTGCAGAATTGTGCCGCTGCAAGTCTACTTACTTCCTCTAGCATCTTCTGGACTTTATCAGCCGGTAGCCTGCATTCCCTTGCTACCGAGTCAATTTCTATACCTAAGAAAGTAATAGAGGTACAAGGGCCCTCCGTTTTTTTCCTCCGCCAAGGGAACACCAAATTTGGCCATTAACAGCCTTATGGTGTGCAGGAGTAACTCCCATTCCCTGGAACCCTGTCTACCCACCAGGAGAAAATCGTCCAGATAGTGAGCAATTCTATCTTCCCCCGTCACCTCGGCAACAGCCCAATGTAAAAAAGAACTAAAAGCCTCAAAATAGGCGCAGGAAATGGAACACCCCATGGGTAAACAACGTTTGACATAATAGTGTGCGCTGAAAAAACACCCCATTAAATAAAAAGATGTTGGGTGGATCGGCAAAAGTCTGAAAGCGGACTCAATGTCAAGTTTGGCTAACAAAGCACCTTGACCCGACCTACGAACCACTTGTAAAGCATCATCAAAAGACTGGTAATAAACCGTACTCAATTCCTGCGGGATGGCGTCATTAACTGACTTGCCTTTCGGGTAGGAAAGATTTTGAATCATTCTAAATTTCCCTGGGTCCTTCTTAGGCACGACCCCTAAAGGAGAGATAACCAATCCCGGCATAGGCTTTACCCTAAATGGGCCAGCCATTCTACCCAGGGAAACCTCCTTACCCAATTTCTCTCTTAATGCTTCTGGGAACTGGGAAGCAGATTTCAGGTTCCTGCGGGACGCAGCACCTAAAACCTTACCCTGTACTGGAATAATAAAACCTTCCTGGAGCCCAGACTCCAACAAGGCCGCTGTCTCCCTATCAGGGTACAGCGCGAGCCAAGATCTAATTGCGGCCTTTACTGACAAAAGGGCCTCTTGATCCAGTCCTGTCTTGTTTGTCACTTTTCTTAACACAATCTGCGGCCAGATGGAGTCCTCCGCAGATGGGACAAGCGTGCCGAAAGGAACATGCCATTCCCAACATGCATTGCTTGTCTTGAAATTTCCAACAGACCCCCGCTGGGTGTCTGCGCAATCTAGTGGCAGATCGGACCTGTGTCGAACATGCTGGAGGGGCAGAAGTACCTGGTACTCTCTCAGGACCCAGCCGGGCCCAGAGCTGCATCTCCACGCACCCAAAATCCAACAGTGGGTTACCCATCATCTTTCTTTGGAACTCCTCGTCATAGTCACGCAAGGCCCCCTCACGATAATGATCTGCAATTATCTCCATGTTCTCCATGTACTTTAACACGGCTAAACACTGGTCTGGCCACCTCTCCAAATAACAAGAAGCATAAATCCTGAAACAACATCGCCATTCGTGGAACGTGTCAGGGCGCTGGTATTTCTTTGGGCCCGTCCCAACTTTGGCTCTCGCCTTCTGCCTCAAGGCTTCCACCGAGAGCTTGGAAATGTTAACAAACTTCCCCTCCTGAATGCGCCGAACCGTCTTTGTCTTAAGATGTTCGTGCAAATCATAAGAGGACCAAGACCTAGTATCCCCCTGGAGCGCCACCTTTCGGTTAACAGGCCCCCCTACCCCACTTACTCGAAGTCTGAGTTGGGATGCCCTATCATACCTCTCAGAGGTAACGGGTTCGGAAGATCTGTGCAAACCCCTCTTAGCTGATTTTCTCTCTTCAGTTAACCACCTAAGCATCTTATACATACGTTTCTTCCCTTTTCCATGTAACCCCAGCTCCTTATCATTTTCAGACCCAGAATCATCCGAGGATGACGTGAAACCCCGTAACCCCACTGAAACTGAGGACTCACCAGCTCGCGAACCAGTCCTGTTAGGAATCGCCAACACTCCTAAGGTCGATGGACGCTCATCCTCCGACACCATTTAATCTGGGCCACTCTCAGCTCCTCTCTCCAACCCACTTCCGGAATCACCTGTGGTAGCCATGTCACTATCCTGCAAAAGAGAATGCCAGAGAGGAGTACCACGAAGGGGAAGATCTGCTCTCCCCTTCCCCCTGCTCACAGACCGCTCTATCATCTCCTCATACATATCCTGAGTGCCTGCGCGACTCTCAACCCCATCATACACACCCTGCTCATCCTCAGTAAAATACTCTATTTCCTCACTGAAATGAACTGATTTCTGGGCCTGAGGAATGGCTTTCTTACGCCTAGTTGATGCTAGTGACAAATCTAAACTATGAAATTGCTCATTCCATGAACAGCGCTGCGGAATATGTTGGAGCTTAATAAATAAAGTATAATAATAATAATAATGAAAACCCTGCTTGGTAGAAGATCTAGTGACCACCCTCCTTGCTGCAACCGGAGCTGTGCCCGCTGCCTGAGACCTAGCACTATCACTACCAATACCTTACACACAAAACACACCGCCAGTCAGCGCGCCACTCACACCCCCAGAAGCTTTACTATTCCCGCCCGAACCCATCACTGCTAATGGGCCTGTGAGGTGATGCACCATCTTTATTACTGCCCGATGGGGCCTTTGCCCCCTGACGAGAATTAATGCCCGATGGGGCCTTTGCCCCTTGAAGAGAATTAATGCCCGATGGGGCCTTTGCCCCCTGATGAGAATTAATGCCCTTTTTAATCTGCCCACGAAGGCCTCCAGCAGGGACCCCCGTGTCTATTTGACCAGAATATCCTCCCTGTTAAATCCTTCCCCAACATTTGCTACACCTTGAAGCCCCATCGCCCTAACAGCCTTAACCCCTGGAGCACAAGTTCCCCCCCCGCGGCACTCCTCTCTTACCTTGGATGCCGCGTGGGGAACTCGATCTGCTCTGTTTCGCCGTCTTCTGCGCAATGGCGGGGCCAGAAGTGACATCACCGGAAGTGACGTCACCGGAAGTCCCACCCTTGGAGGACCGCAAACCGGAAGTCAAAGCAGACAAGGGAACAGCCGACGCGGGAGCCTGCGCAACCACCGACGGAGGACCATGGACCACATGGGACCCGCCCGGAGCCCCGGACAACGACGAAGCCCACATTTAGAAAACAGACACCGCCACTGCAATGGAGTCATGGGACACAGGTACCGCAGCAGGAGGTAAGGCCGGACAGCTCCCACTATACCCACCAACTACTTGGGGCAAATTACAAGGCCCTGAAGGGCCGGGACCGCTATACTAGGGTCGGAAGCTTGCATTTGGGCCTGGATAGGGACCCCAGAGGGACCAGCTATTTGGGGGGCATTAGTGGGACGCCGGAGCCCGGGAGCAGGCCCGGTGGGGTCCGAAACTGAAGCTATATTAGGGACTTTGCCCACATTAACCCTCCGATGAGAGGGTTCTATATTGGCCGCATGGCCCACGGGCTCAGACGCCGCATCTGACGGCACAGCAGTGCCCTCCCAACTGCCCACCAATGAAATAACTTCCAATAAGGCCTGGTCGGAAATCTCACCCACACCGACACCCACATCCCCCTTAGATCGATCAAGGGAAGGGGCAAGGGAGGAAGAAAGCAAAGGGTTACGACCGTCCATTTCTGGAGATGGCGCAATCCACTCCACCGCTTCATCACTGTCTTCCACCACTTCTCTCTCTGTAGGTTCCTCCCTAGCCTCCATGATTCGTTTTGGAGGTGCTTTAGATCTCCTTGAACGTCTCATGTGAAAACTTTGAAGAAAACAGCAGAAAGAGGACTTGTGCTTCCTGTACTGGGCTTAAAAAGGGTAAGCTGGAACCCCTCCTCTCTTTCTGCAACATTGTTTCACACACACAACACAGCACTCCCCTCCTCCGTCTTGGCCTTAACCCTTATGTGCATTTCAGGCAATTTGCCTTACATTTCCTATTCCTCTTTCTGCTGGTTTCTTCAAAGTTTTCACATGAGGCGTTCAAGGAGATCTAAGGTACCTCCAAAACAAATCATGGAGGCTAGGGAGGAACCTACAGACAGAGAAGTTGTGGAAGAAAGTGATGAAGCTGCGGAATGGATTGTGCCATCTCCTGAAATGGTGGGTTGAACCCCTTTACTTTCTTCCTCCCTTCCCTGGGTCAGTCTAGTGGGGATGTGGGTGCTGTTAGTATGACAGATATTTCTGATCAGGCCCTGTTAGAGGCCATTTCGCAGGAGGGTAATTGGGAGGTTGATGCTGGGCCCTCAGATGCGGCGTCTGAGCCCGCGGGCCATGCGGCCTATGTAGGGCCCTCTCATCGGAGGGTTAATTATGCAGTGGCAGGCCCCTCTCATGTGGATCTAAGTGTCCCCAATGTCCCTAATTTGGCTCCGGTGTCCGTTCCGGGCCCTTCTGGTTCTAATCCCGGTATCCCATGGCTTAATGTGATGCCCCAAACGAGTGGAGTTCCCTCCAGGGTTACTACCCAGGCCCAAGTTTTAGTTTCGGCTCCCACCACGTCTCCCCCTGGCCCCTCATGGCCATGTATTGGGCCCCAAATCATTGGTGGGTTTAGTGGGAGCGGATCGGCCTTACCTGCAACTGCTGCGGCTGTATCCTAGGATTCCATCGCGGCGGCGGTGTCCTTGTTTCAGTTGTGGGCAGCGGCATTGTCCGGGGCTCCGGGCGGGTCCCAGGTGGTCCAAGGTCCTCCATCGGTACTTGCGCAGGCTCCCACTACGTCTTCGGCCTTCTCCACGTCGACTTCCGGTCTCGGGTCCTCCTGCGGCGGTACGTCCGGTGATGTCACTTCTGGTGACGTCACTTCCGGTGACGCCATTTCACGCCAGACATCGAAGCGGAGCAGATCGGGTTCCCCACACGGCGACCAAGGTAAGAGAGGAGTGCCGCGGGGGGGAACTTGTGCTCCGGGGGGCAAGTCTTTTAGGGCAATACACTTTCATACACTATGGCAATACACTTTCATACACTAATATGGCACTTACATTTTCAGTATCAGCACACTCCAAATACAAACATATGTCAAAATCATCCAAATTGGTCCAGTGGTTCAAAAGATAGATCGGAGTCCTTTGTGACCAAATGAAGCATGGCTTTCCTGTCCAAAACCAGTTTCACAGAGTCTTCTATCCTGGAAACAATTGGGAAGTAATCCAATAATCTCCAAGGACAGAGGCAAAACTCCATTGAACACATGGTAGCAAAAGACAATAAAATACATAAAAACATATAACTGTGCAGCCACTGCACAAAACAGGCACATTCAACCAATCCCCAGATAGCCTAGATCTGAGCGCACATTATTACTGAATGGCTCTCAGGTCACACACATACAGTTCAATTGCCATGGGGCCAAAGTCTTTCACATAGTCTTTCGTTATACAAATGGGCTCCATGGCATAGCTATCTGGGGTATCACTGTTCAAATAGGGCAAGCACCGAACGACCCGGCCTTCGTTTACCTGCAGGGGAAAATCAAGCGTTTCAACATGGGGCCATAGTCTAAAGGCAGCAGGCGGGCAACCAGGCTCCTCATATGCACAGTGGCGAGATTGGTCTCATCACAAGTATTAACCCCTAAACCGCCATAGCCCACAATGCAATAAACCTAACCCCTAACCTAACCCCCCCAAATAAACTAAAATGACCTAATTTACAAAATACTAAACTTACTATTAAATATAAAAAAAATGTACACTACTTTTAAAATACAAATAAACTAAGTATAAATTAAAGGGGCAGTCTAATCAAAATTCAGGAGTAGACTGTCCCTTTAAGCAAGAATTACAGAAAATAAAAAAATCTAAGATTACTGTTACGGTTGCCTCCAGGCTGGCTGGAAGTTGGACCGTAGAAAAGGATGCTCCTAGCGCTCACCAAAGGAGCAGCAGCACCGTGGACACTATAACTGCTGCGTAGCCACCATCAGTAATGCAGACTATGAACCACCGCTGCTGGGCTGGTATCTCGCCGTCTGCTCTGCGCCCTGGACCTACGACCAGGCTCCAGTAGGTGAACCTCTTCCATCTGTAGCAATCCCTGTAGCTAAGGGAGTATGAAAAACATAGCAATCCCTGTAGTGATATAAGCTGTATCCTACAAACATGAGTCAAAGCTTCAAGTTAGAGGGTCAACATAGGTCTGATGTGCTGGAGCACACAGCCTCCTTTTTATTGAGGTTACATGCAAACAGGACACTCTCAGGGGGAGGCATAAAATCCCCCATCACACATTTGATATTAGATAGAGAGACACTCCCTTTGACAGGCCACAACATTTACTTCAGCAGATAACATTACACACAATAAAACAATGCAGTCCACCTTATCAATACTAGTCTGATTAGACAATGGGAAAGTTGATCACTAAACCTAATTAGAGCTAATCCCAGCAGACTTGTATTTAGAATAGGTTTCTTGAAGCTGAACAAAATTTAACTCTTAATGGCACAATCTTCCAGGGGCCATAGTCATGAGGAAGGAGGCTGGCAAATAGGCTTCTCCAAAATCCAGGGAAGCAGGGCAATTTTCCATTTAAAGGGCCAGTTACACATAGCAGTTTGTAACATATCTCCCCTTTTGGAGGGAGACTAACCAGGCACCTGACCTTCTGTCGGTCAGTGCCTAAGTTAGTCTCGCAACCCACCCACAAATAAACATTAGCAGCACAGTAGCCCCCCCACAATAAGTAGTACTGGCCTGTAGGTTCCAGGTTATAGGATGAAAGGGTAGCATCCTCTGCCTTCCTGGCGCAGCTGGGCAAATAGCTGATGGTACTTGGGGGGCAGAGGCCAGCGGCACTCTGCCCTGGTGCCAGCGCTTCTGCTGGGGTGAGGGGTTTGCAGGCCAGTCCTGTAACAAGGGGGTCTGTAGGGCAGAGGCCAGCAGCGCTCTGTCCTGATGCCAGCTCTTCTGCTGGGGGAATTGGGGCATAGTCCTGCCCGGTGGCAAAGGGAACGTGGGGGTCAGTGGGGGTTAACATCTCCACTGTTAACCCTGGGCCCAAGTTAGGAGTTAGCTGGGGAGGGGGAGATTGGCTTACCTCCTCCTCCTGATACTCCGGTGGCCGTTGGGAAGGGAGGTCGATGCTCTCCGCTTCCTGTGGAACATGCTGCGGCTGGGGAGAGAGACCGGTTGTCTCCTCTCCCTGGAAGGCACACTCCGGCTGGGGAGGGAGGTCGATGCTCTCCCCTCCCTGTAGCTGGGTCTGTCGCTGGGGATCTGGGCCGCCTGCCCAGCATCCCTGTAGGGCCGGTAGAGAGACTGCGGTCCCATCTCCACCTGCCTGCTGGGGGTCCTCCCAGGACCAGTCTATGAGGCCTGCTGCCTCTGGTATCTCTGGCTGGGGAAGGAGACTGGTTGTCTCTTCCCTCTGCACGGTATACTGCCGCTGGGGAGGGAGGTCGCTGCTCTCCTCTCCCTGTAACTCCGGCTGCCGCTGGGGAGGGAGGTCGTTGCTCTCCGCTCCCTGTGACTCACTTTCTCGCTGGAGACCAGGTGTCCAGACCCTCAAACTCCACAGTTGGCGCTCAAAGGCTCGTGCCGCTTTGTTCTCCGTATCCAATTCCCGGATGATGCGACTGACTACCTCCTGCGCAGGGTCTGGACCATATCGGACTAGCCGCCTCTTTACCTCTGGAACGAAATCCGCGCCCTCATAGCGACGGATCAGGTTGAGGTGCTCTTCACAGGGTTCTGACCAGTGTCTTGTCAGCTCCATGCTGCTGTAGGTAGGGACGCTGCGCAGTGGCTAGCGTTGCCCTCAATAACTCTCCTACGATACCAGTGCTGTTGTGGTGCTGCTCCTTGCGCTAGGACGCTAATCCCACCGCTGCCGCCAAATGTTACGGTTGCCTCCAGGCTGGCTGGAAGTTGGACCGTAGAAAAGGATGCTCCTAGCGCTCACCAAAGGAGCAGCAGCACCGTAGACTCTATAACTGCTGCGTAGCCACCATCAGTAATGCAGACTATGAACCACCGCTGCTGGGCTGGTATCTCGCCGTCTGCTCTGCGCCCTGGACCTACGACCAGGCTCCAGTAGGTGAACCTCTTCCATCTGTAGCAATCCCTGTAGCTAAGGGAGTATGAAGAGCATAGCAATCCCTGTAGTGATATAAGCTGTATCCTACAAACATGAGTCAAAGCTTCAAGTTAGAGGGTCAACATAGGTCTGATGTGCTGGAGCACACAGCCTCCTTTTTATTGAGGTTACATGCAAACAGGACACTCTCAGGGGGAGGCATAAAATCCCCCATCACACATTTGATATTAGATAGAGAGACACTCCCTTTGACAGGCCACAACATTTACTTCAGCAGATAACATTACACACAATAAAACAATGCAGTCCACCTTATCAATACTAGTCTGATTAGACAATGGGAAAGTTGATCACTAAACCTAATTAGAGCTAATCCCAGCAGACTTGTATTTAGAATAGGTTTCTTGAAGCTGAACAAAATTTAACTCTTAATGGCACAATCTTCCAGGGGCCATAGTCATGAGGAAGGAGGCTGGCAAATAGGCTTCTCCAAAATCCAGGGAAGCAGGGCAATTTTCCATTTAAAGGGCCAGTTACACATAGCAGTTTGTAACAATTACGGAAAATAATAAATAAAATTACAAAATTTTAAATAAATTACACCTAATCCCTATGAAAATAAAAAAGCCCCCCCAAAATAAAAACACCCCCTAATCTAATAAACTACCAGTAGCCCTTAAAAGGACTTTTTGCAGGGCATTGCCCCAAGATAATCAGCTCTTTTGCCAAAAAAATACACACAGCCGGCGACCGCGGAACCATGGAGCGTGGAGGATCCTCTTCATATGATCTCTGCCGTACACTGAATAGGAATTCAAGGTACGCGATTAAAAATGGCGTCCCTTGAATTCCTAGGATGAGAACTACTGAAATCCTATTGGCTGTTCAAATCAGCCAATAGAATTTCAGTAGCTCTTATCCTATTGGCTGATTTGAACAGCCAGTAGGATTTCAGTAGCTCTTATCCTATTGGCTGATTTGAATTTGAAGGCTCAAATTAGCCAATAGGAATTAAAGGGACGCCATTTTTAATCGCGTACCTTGAATTCCTATTCAGTGTACAGCAGAGATCGTATGAAGAGGATCCTCCATGCTCCATGGCTCCGCAGTCGCCGGTCTTCAGTTCCAGCATCGCCGGTTTTCAACTCTGCACCGCTTCGCGCCGGCTGGTTCCTGGAAGAAGAAAGAAGAGGTTGCCGCTTGGAAGAAGACTTCACCGCCTGGAACAGGACCTTCTCCACTGGACTTCAGGACACGTGAGGACCACTTGGGGGGTAGACTTAGGGTTTTTTAAGGGGTTTTTGGGGGGATTTATTTTATTTAGATAGGGTGGGCAGCAAAAGAGCTGAATGCCCTTTTAAGGGCAATGCCCAACAAATGCCCTTTTCAGGGCAATGGATAGTTTAGCGTTTTTAGTGTTAGTTTTTTTTGGGGGGGTTTGGTGGGTGGGGGGTTTACTGGTAGGGGGGCATGTGTATTTTTTGTCAAAAGAGCTGGGTCTCCATTTCATATAGAGCGTCGCCCGCAAAAGCCGGCGACACCAGATTTTACGCGATTTTGGAATTACATATACGGCGTAGCATACAAGTTACGCGCGTATATTTCACCCGTCGGACTTAGTTTTTTTACCCATACACTAACATAGAAAAGACGCGCAATTTGATATCCAATATACAGCGTAAGGACTTACGCGCGCAGAATTCAGAGAATCTACTCCATTTATATCTCGCCACAAATTGCAGGCGCAGCAACCCTTGCACTGACTAAAAAAACAACGTAACTCCCTGAAGGCCT
The DNA here is from genome assembly GCF_027579735.1 of Bombina bombina. NCBI lineage: Eukaryota > Metazoa > Chordata > Amphibia > Anura > Bombinatoridae > Bombina > Bombina bombina. The sequence continues at coordinate 5,824,454 of NC_069507.1, forward strand.
AACAAACGCATGCGCAATCACATACATATCAGCAGCAAATCTCAAACAGTTAAACCTCTTCTAAGCATTCATAATTCCTGCCCCTGCAAGTGTGTCAAACCAATCACAAGCAGCTCAACCTCTCACCTGTAGCCTTAAAATACCTGGCAATGCACACCCTCATTAGCCACCATGTTTCCCCTGCATTATCTGCAATACATACAGAGACAGCATTGTGGGGCACAAGGGGTGCTGGAAGCCCTACAAGCCCCTGTTGTGGAGAATATAGTTGCTGCTGAAGTCCCTGGTCATGGTGCTGTAGCCGTCCATGCTCCTGCTGCTGCTGTCCCTGCTCCTCCTGCTGTTGTCCCTGTTCCTGGTGCTGTCCCTGCTGCTGTTGTTCCTGCAGCTGGTCATAGACCAGCAGGGCCTATAAGACGTTGGCATCAGCAGAGGGGAAGAGCAAGGGCACCAAGGATACACAGGGTTAGGGTCACCCTGTTTGGGATGACAGAAGGGGAGGTCAGGGAAAAGTATCGCTTGACTTCTGCAAGCCTCATTGACCTATATGAGGTCTTGAAGGATGATATTGACCCTCAAGGGAATAGGAACCGAGCTCTGACTGGTATGTAGAAGCTGTTGTGTGTTGTACACTTCTTGGCATCCGGCTCATTCCAGTTAACAGAGGGGCTTGTGTCTGGCCTAGCGCAGTCCACCTTCTCCAGGATTCTAGGGGAGGTTTTGACTGCTCTAGATAACCAGACACAGCAATAAATTAATTTCCCCCGTACCCCCCAGGAATGAAACAGTCTTAAACAAGGCTTCTATCGACTGGGGGGTATTCCCAATGTCATGGGGGCAATTGATTGCACACATGTGCGTATCATGGCCCCACATGAGGAGCCACTCCTCTATTAACAGGAAAGGGTTTCACTCATTGAATTGCCAGATGGTCTGCGATACCACTCTGAAATTCACACATGTGTATGCCGGCTTTCCAGGTAGTGTACATGATTCCTACATCCTGCACCAGACCTCCTTATTCCAGCTTTTCGAATCTGGCACACTCTCGGGAGGATGGCTGCTTGGTGAGTACCTTCATTTTGTCTGTATATTTCTACTAAAGGGACACTAAACACAAAATAATTATCTAATGTTTCAGATAGAGAATACAATGTTAAACAACATTACAATTTACTTCTATTATCTCATTTGATTTATTCTTTAGATATCCTTTGTTTAAGAAATAGCAATGCACATAGATGAGCCAATCATATGAGGCATCTATGTGCAGCCACCAATCAGCAGCTAATGAGCATATCTAATATGCTTGTAAGCAAATTATATCAAGAGAATGGAGCAAATTACATAATAGAAGTAAATTATAAAGTTGAATAAAATTGCAGGTTCTTTTTAACTCATGAAACAAGAAATGTGTGTTTCATGTCCCTTTAAAGGGACAGTATACTATAAATAGTTTTTCACTTAAAAGGACATTTTCTTAAAATGGAATGTTCTAGCTGAATCATGAAGATAGAATTTTGCCTAGACTAATCCTGGCATCAAAGTAGATTGCTAAATAAACAGAAGATGGAGGATATCCAAGTATGCCAATATTATCTTTAATGTGATATATTTAAATCATCACAAGGTCAAACAGCCACAACGTTTCGGGGCTACATGCCCCTTAATCATGTGTTTAAGGGGCATGATTAAGGGGTATGTAGCCCCGAAACGTCGTGGCTGTTTGACCTTGTGATGATTTAAATATATCACATTAAAGATAATATTGGCATACTTGGATATCCTCCATCTTCTGTTTATTTTGCTGTTACATTGGGAGTTTGGTAGTAACTCCAGGAGGATTTTACCAGTTGGACTGTGTGCTTGGTTTAACTTTGTTTGGATTTGTATAAAAGTAGATTGCTTACAATGCACCAATTTAATATTTTTGAAAAATATATATTTTAAATGAAATCCATGTTATGTCCTTTTAAGCACATGATGAACCTGTAGTAATCAGAATACATATGTTACATGACAGGTGACGCAGGGTACAGCTGCAGACCATGGCTGTTAACCCCCTTGGTACACCCCCTTACAGAGCCACAACTCAGGTACCAGGAGGCCCACATACGGACCAGAAATGTGATAGAAAGGAGCTTTGGCCTACTCAAAACCAGATTCAGGTGTCTGGATTTGACAGGCGGAGCTTTACAGTATAACCCCAACAAAGTGTGTTCCATTGTCAATGCATGTTGTATTCTACATAACATTGCTGTGGACACACGTATATTGGGGGACATAGAACCAGAACAAGATCAGCAGCTGGTTCTTGTACCTGAGGATGTGGACAGGGGGACACTGAGGGTGAATGAAGTGAGGGACTTTGTCATCCATGAATACTTCACCTGTAAGTTACTTGTTCATAAGTACAGTAAACCGTAACATTGACATGTATTATGATGTTTGACTGTACCTCACCAACCATTGCATGTGTATATATCATGTCTTTCAGAATTACATACTGTGGATTTCCACTGCATGTAAGTGAAACTACTACATCCCACCCCCCTTCCCTTAACCACCCTAATTACTGTAAATTTCTCATATGTTTAATTCATGTTTAGGTCACTATGATTTATTGACTATCATTAATAAGAATCAAAATGGATGTTTGTACCTTATGTTCACACGTTCTGTAAATACATTATTAGTTAGATATACCTGTGACAGACCCTTCTGTCAGTACTAAAAGAGTTAACTTTGTTCAGCTTTAAGAAGCTATTTTCTACAGACAAGGATGCTAGCCTCAGCTATTGTGTATTTAAATTAAGTTTAGTGATAAACACTCACATTGTTTAATCACATCCAGAGAGCAGACGCCCAAGTGATAAGAAAGACTAAATTGTTTATCTGCTTAAGTAATGTAATTCTATTGTATCATGTCACAGGGCGTTTTCCCTCTATCTGATGTACAATATTCTTTCAACCCCCCATCTGGGGTCAGACCTGCATAAATACTGGGCATATAGCCTTCAATAAAGTGCATTCTGTTTTTACCTTCAATGTGGAGCCTGGTCTCATGTTTGAGGGGGGGAACTGGCTGGGTTGTGAGTTGCTGATCCCATATTCAGGACATCGTTCACCTGGTATTAACCCTTGGTATCCTGTCGGTACCGTAACAATACCCATGTGTCAATTTATATTGTATGTGAGAAACCTTGATTTACATCTTATAAGTGAATATTACTATATGTACCCTTCATACACAACTATGTGATGTGGTTTATAGAACATGAATATCTCATAAACAGGATAATATTACCTTTTTTTTGCCATTTCCACAAAGGTCTTATTATATGTTTTAACAATATTACTGTACTAAAACACACCTCACATGGATGTGGATGACAATTATATGATAATAACAGAGGACAAGATTTATGGTAAGAATATTTATTTATTTTTTGGCTCCTTGGATGAAGGAGCTGAGGTGACTGGAGTGGATTTCCTTGTTCTCCTGGTTTCAGAAGATTCTGATGTTTCTGTTGGTGTGCTGGCCACAGATGATAGGCTGGAGGCAGTGTCCTGCTGGTGTGTAAAGTGCTCAACCAACACACCCAAGAGCTGATTTTGTTCTCGCCATCTATTGTCCATCTGCATCTGCATATCAGACATAATTTGCATCATCTGTGACTGGTTTTGAACACCTCCACTTAATGATGCTGCCATGTCCCTCTGCAGCTCTATGCTACGTTTGTGTAACCTCTCTTGGCTCCTGAAGAACCTCTCTTGGCTCCTGTGGAACCTCTCTTGGCTCCTGAAGAACCTCTCTTGGCCTCTTTGTCTGCTCTCAGAGCTTGTTATGAGCCTCCTCTGGAGTGCAATGTATTCCTCACCCAGGGGAGAATACAATGCATCCACAGGCTCTTGAGCAGCAGGGCTTCTAGGTACTTGAGGTGCAGGTTCAGCTGCATCTGCTCGTTCTTGTTGGACAGTTTCAGCTGCATCTGCTGGTGCTTGTGGGACATTTTCAGCTGCATCTGCTGGTTCTTGTGGGATATTTTCAGCTGCATCTGCTGGTTCTTGTGGGACATTGTCAGCTGCATCTGCTGGTGCTTGTGGGACATTGTCAGCTGCATCTGCTGGTGCTTGTGACACAGTTTCAGCTATATTTACATCTGCAGATGGTGGAGCTCTCCCAAGTGATGAGGATGGTGGAGCTTTCCCAAGTGATGAGGATGGGGGAGCTCTCAGGGTGGATTGATAGTCCCACTGATGACCAGTGTGTGACCACTCAGCCTGTCCAGTTGGCACTTCTTGTGACATACTCTGTGTGTAAAAGCCATGACTGCCCTGAGATTGTGTTGGGGGGGGGGGGGAAATACATGGACCCTTTGTGGCTGTCTTGGCTCCCCCTCAAAGCCAAAAGAAGAACATTCCTCTGGCCAGGAATCTTGCCAGGGGTCATATGTCAATGGTGGTGGCATCACTTCTGGGTCCTCAACTGAAGACATCCAACCCTGCTCATGCCTGGGAGCATACTGTCTATGTGGTTGCCTGAAGACTGGTGGTGGTGGCTGCATGCCTGTGACTGGTGGTGGTGGCTGCATGGCTGTGACTCTTGGTGGTGGTGGAGGTATGCCTGTTTGCATCCTCGTGACAGGAGGTTCTGTGGAGGAGTCAAATGATGAGAGGGATTAGTACAGTCATATATATGTCCATGTGGGCATACAATGTACATTGATACATGCTAGGGCCTATACTGATTCTCATGTCAAACTCTATAACATGCATGTACACTGTTGCACATTGTGATTTGTGATATGAGGGATTTTAATATGCGCAGTATACAGGTATGTGTTTCATACAATAGTTATGTGTACATGTCAATGATGGAGAAAATGTGTTCTTTAAGTGACACTATGGTCACACAATTTACTTTAGCCTGATGTAGGCACAGAACGTGCTTTCTGAGCTAAAAGTATTGTGATGGCTATAGTGTCCTGTTACAAACTGCTATTTGTGACTGGCCCTTTAAATGGAAGGTTGCCCTGCTTCCCTGGATTTTGGAGAAGCCTATTTGCCAGCCTCCTTCCTCATGACTATGGCCCCTGGAAGATTGTGCCCCTGAGAGTATATTGACTTTTGTTGGGTGTGTGTGGCCCTTTGGGAAACGTCTGGGGACATATTGTGACTCTGGTGAACAATGCCCCCTTTAAGACTATGTCCCCAGACCTGTGGAATGACTTGTCCCTGGTTTTCTCCCACTTGGTTCAGTTTCATTGTGTGCCATTAAGAGTTAAATTTTGTTCAGCTTCAAGAAACCTATTCTACATACAAGTCTGCTGGGATTAGCTCTAATTAGGTTTAGTGATAAACTTTCCCATTGTCTAATCAGACTAGTATTGATAAGGTGGACTGCATTGTTTTATTGTGTGTAATGTTATCTGCTGAAGTAAATGTTGTGGCCTGTCAAAGGGAGTGTCTCTCTATCTAATATCAAATGTGTGATGGGGGATTTTATGCCTCCCCCTGAGAGTGTCCTGTTTGCATGTAACCTCAATAAAAAGGAGGCTGTGTGCTCCAGCACATCAGACCTATTTTCTGTCCCTCTAACTTGCAGCTTTGACTCATGTTTGTAGGGGACAGCTTCAGCTAATATCACTACAGGGATTGCTGACTATGGTGCTGATGATTCTTTGGTGAGCGCTAGGAGCATCCTTTTCTACGGTCCAACTTCCAGCCAGCCTGGAGGCAACCGTAACATTTGGCGGCAGCGGTGGGATCGCGTCCTAGCGCAAGGAGCAGCACCACAACAGCACTGGTATCGTAGGAGAGTTATTGAGGGCAACGCTAGCCACTGCGCAGCGTCCCTACCTACAGCAGCATGGAGCTGACAAGACACTATTCAGAACCCTGTGAAGAGCACCTCAACCTGATCCGTCGCTATGAGGGCGCGGATTTCGTTCCAGAGGTAAAGAGGCGGCTAGTCCGATATGGTCCAGACCCTGCACAGGAGGTAGTCAGTCGCATCATCCGGGAATTGGATACGGAGAACAAAGCGGCACGAGCCTTTGAGCGCCAACTGTGGAGTTTGAGGGTCTGGACACCTGGTCTCCAGCGAGAAAGTGAGTCACAGGAAGCGGAGAGCAACGACCTCCCTTCCCAGCGGCAGCCAGAGTTACAGGGAGAGGAGAGCAGCGACCTCCCTCCCCAGCGGCAGTATACCGTGCAGAGGGAAGAGACAACCAGTCCCCTTCCCCAGCCAGAGATACCAGAGGCAGCAGGCCTCATAGACTGGTCCTGGGAGGACCCCCAGCAGGCAGGTGGAGATGGGACCGCAGTCTCTCTACCGGCCCTACAGGGATGCTGGGCAGGCGGCCCAGATCCCCAGCGACAGACCCAGCTACAGGGAGGGGAGAGCATCGACCTCCCTCCCCAGCCGGAGTGTGCCTTCCAGGGAGAGGAGACAACCGGTCTCTATCCCCAGCCGCAGCATGTTCCACAGGAAGCGGAGAGCATCGACCTCCCTTCCCAACGGCCGCCGGAGTATCAGGAGGAGGAGGTAAGCCAATCTCCCCCTCCCCAGCTAACTCCTAACTTGGGCCCAGGGTTAACAGTGGAGATGTTAACCCCCACTGACCCCCACGTTCCCTTTGCCACCGGGCAGGACTATGCCCCAATTCCCCCAGCAGAAGAGCTGGCATCAGAACAGAGCGCTGCTGGCCTCTGCCCTACAGACCCCCTTGTTACAGGACTGGCCTGCAAACCCCTCACCCCAGCAGAAGCGCTGGCACCAGGGCAGAGTGCCGCTGGCCTCTGCCCCCCAAGTACCATCAGCTATTTGCACAGCTGCGCCAGGAAGGCAGAGGATGCTACACTTTCATCCTATAACCTGGAACCTACAGGCCAGTGCTACTTGTTGTGGGGGGGCTGCTTTGCTGCTAGTGTTTATTTGTGGGTGGGTTGCGAGACTAACTTAGGCACTGACCGACAGAAGGTCAGGTGCCTTGTTAGTCTCCCTCCAAAAGGGGAGATATGTTACAAACTGCTATTTGTGACTGGCCCTTTAAATGGAAGGTTGCCCTGCTTCCCTGGATTTTGGAGAAGCCTATTTGCCAGCCTCCTTCCTCATGACTATGGCCCCTGGAAGATTGTGCCCCTGAGAGTATATTGACTTTTGTTGGGTGTGTGTGGCCCTTTGGGAAACGTCTGGGGACATATTGTGACTCTGGTGAACAATGCCCCCTTTAAGACTATGTCCCCAGACCTGTGAAATGACTTGTCCCTGGTTTTCTCCCACTTGGTTCAGTTTCATTGTGTGCCATTAAGAGTTAAATTTTGTTCAGCTTCAAGAAACCTATTCTACATACAAGTCTGCTGGGATTAGCTCTAATTAGGTTTAGTGATAAACTTTCCCATTGTCTAATCAGACTAGTATTGATAAGGTGGACTGCATTGTTTTATTGTGTGTAATGTTATCTGCTGAAGTAAATGTTGTGGCCTGTCAAAGGGAGTGTCTCTCTATCTAATATCAAATGTGTGATGGGGGATTTTATGCCTCCCCCTGAGAGTGTCCTGTTTGCATGTAACCTCAATAAAAAGGAGGCTGTGTGCTACAGCACATCAGACCTATTTTCTGTCCCTCTAACTTGCAGCTTTGACTCATGTTTGTAGGGGACAGCTTCAGCTAATATCACTACAGGGATTGCTGACTATGGTGCTGATGATTCTTTGGTGAGCGCTAGGAGCATCCTTTTCTACGGTCCAACTTCCAGCCAGCCTGGAGGCAACCGTAACATGTCCATTTACTGAAAACTCTACATGTGGCTTGTGGCCTGTGTTACTCTGAGACATGTTAGTATTGCACTATTCCACCTCATATCATGAATTGCATTGTGTTAAGTAGCATTAAAGGGACACTGAACCCAAAAATTTCCTTCATGATTCAGATAGAGCATGCAATTCTAAGCAACTTTCTAATTTACTTCTATTATCGATTTGTCTTCGTTCTCTTGCTATCTTTATTTGAAAAAGAAGGCATCTATACTAAGGAGCCAGCAAATTGTTGGTTCAGAACCATGGACAGCACTTGTTTATTGGTGCTGTCCAATCAGCAAGGACAACCCAGGTTGTTCACCAAAAATGGGCCGGCATCTAAACTTACATTCTTGCTTTTCAAATAAACATACCAAGAGAATGAAGAAAATTTGATAATAGGAGTAAATTAGAAAGTTGATTAAAATTGCATTCTCTATCTGAATCAAGAAAGAATAAATTTGGGTTCAGTGTCCCTTTAATGTCAAATATAATGGTAGATGTTTTTGTTAGTAGGCCAAATAACATGCTCCTCATTGTGTACATGAATGTGTGACATTAAAGGATGTTATATCTCAAATACATATAATACTGGTGTGTGGGATGTTACTCACCAGCATGATGTGCTGTGGTTGCAGCCCCTGAGTCACGAGCCCCTGGAGGTCCACGGACTGCTGTGATACTCAGGGACCTGCGTATCATCTCCTGCCAGGTGTTATATTCTGTGTCCAAGAGTAAGAAAAGAAACTAGTGCTCCAAGCCCAAAAATATCAAATTCAACTTTATTCCAAAATTGTTAAAACCATAGAAAAATAAGTAAAAAGCGGTCAGCACAAAATAAATTGGTGCAAAAAATGCTGTTCTACACCTGTTCTATCACTTGTTTTTTGCACCAATTTATTTTGTGCTGACCGCTTTTTACTTATTTTTCTATGGTTTTAACAATTTTGGAATAAAGTTGAATTTGATATTTTTGGGCTTGGAGCGCTACTTTCTTTTCTCAGTCTTGGATACTATTTACATTATGGATGCAGACGCACCGAGAAGAGCAGTTGCCGCCCGAGAATATGAATTAATAATATACTTTTGTAAAGGACTCAGTTCCCACACCCTCTCTCCTATTGTGCCTATACAGGATTATTGTTTTTCTAACTAAGGACCCCAGGAGCGCTCTGTTTAGCAGGTCTGTGTCATCGAATTGTTATATTCTGTGTCCAGAGGTGGACCACCGCCTGTTCCCCTCTGGTGTATAGTTTCCTGCCCCATCTTTTCTTTCACACACTTCTTGCAGTCATTCCACCGCTTTTTAAGGCCCTCAACAGTCCTCCTCTGCGGGGCCACACTGTTGTCGGCATCCTCTACCGCCAAACATGCTGTTTTTCACCTTTTGGCACAGCCTTTGGCCTTCTCCTGCTCAAAGAGGGCACTGTAATTATCCATGATGGCCTGGACTAGGGCACTATTTTCAGCAAATGAGAAGTTTGGACATCTCATCCTCCATGGACACCTGGCTTGCTCCCTGTGATGTCCCTGGTGTGGGTTCCTCCCTATCCTCTCCCTCCTCCCCCTTTCTGTCCCCATGTGCACCCTCTGTCCCTCTCCTAGATGTGCTTGGTCTCTGGGGCTCTCGGGCATCTCCCCTCCCATCATCCCTTCTAGCTCTCCCTCTCCCCACTCCACTTACTCCCTGATGGGGACCCCACTGCTCCTCCTGTCCTCTCCAATACTCCTCTCCCTGCCACTCCCCTCCTCCCCTCCGCCCTACCTCTCCCTACCATCCTCACACTACACACACTCACACACTCACACTCACTCCCAGTTCAATCACACACAATCACAGCCAAACACTCAGCCTATCACACTGTAAAATTTAAATAAAAGGTGTTAGAAAAAAAAGTGTGGTGTATTTGTATATGTATGTATGAAATATGTGTGCAATATGTAAAAAGATGTGTAAGTGTACAAGCTTAATCAAACAACAATGCAACCTAACTAACTCCTCTGTTTGCGCGTCTCTCTCTACTCTCACTAATCCTCCACTCCACTGTAGTGTGCTGTAGCTCAACGAACCATCCAAACACACTGAAGAAAATGGCGGCTGCGCATGGGTTTATATATGAATTTTGAATAGCGTAATTACGTGTCGCATTTATTTGAAATCGCAGTTCATTTTTACCAGTGTTAGCCTAATTTGCATAAAACTACTCTTTATTAAGACTTTACGTGGACAAAAAACTGGCGTAAGTTACTTGCAACGACTAAAATGTGTATTTGGGCACTTTTCGGAAGAACGCCAGTTTGTCCTACTTACGCCAGTTTAGCATTTAAAGGCGCAGTATATGTAATACCCCGATGTGCGAGGTGTTATTACGGGCGGCGCAGGTTTCCACGCTTGCGCCGAAACCTACGCCGTATATCGGATCGCGCCCCTGATTATCTTGGGGCAATGCCCTGCAAAAAGTCCTTTTAAGGACTACCGGTAGTTTATTAGATTAGGGGGTGTTTTTATTTTGGGGGGGGGGGCTTTTTTATTTTCATAGGAATTAGGTGTAATTTATTTAAAATTTTGTAATTTTATTTATTTTCCATAATCTAAGATTTTTTTATTTTCTGTAATTCTTGCTTAAAGGGACAGTCTACTCCTGAATTTTGATTAGACTGCCCCTTTAATTTATACTTAGTTTATTTGTATTTTAAAAGTAGAGTAATTTTTTTATATTTAATACTAAGTTTAGTATTTTGTAAATTAGGTAATTTTAGTTTATTTAGGGGGGGTTAGGTTAGGGGTTAGGTTTATTGCGTTGTGGGCTATGGCGGTTTAGGGGTTAATACTTGATTAGGTTTATTGCGTTGTGGGTTAATGACAGATTAGGGGTTAATAGTTTTAATAGGCAGTTTGCGATGTTGGGGTTGGCGGATTTAGGGGTTAAAAATTTAGTTATTACTTGCGGTGTGGGTTTGATGGCGGATATAGGGGTTAATAGTTTAATTAGGCATATTGCGTTGTAGGGGGTTGTCGGTCTAGGGGTTAATACATTTAATATTAGTAATGAGAGGGGGGGATTGTGGATATATGGGTTTTACGTGTCAGGCTTATTTTTGGGAGGCATGTTAGACTTTTACGGGAGATTTGTTATTTTCTTTACTTTTCTTAGGCGCCAGCAGTTTCTAAAGTGCCGTAAGTCACTGGCGACTCCAGAAATTTGTAGTTACGCTCATTTCTGGACATCGCTAGTTTATCAGACTTACAGCACTTTATGAACTGCCGGCAGAGTTTATGTAATACCCCGATGTGCGAGGTGAAATTATGGACGACGCAGGTTCCCACGCTTGCGCCGAAATCTGCGGCGTATATTTGATCGCGCCCTAGGTTACAGAGTACAGCACAGTGTATACACTAGGTATCAGCATAGCACAGTGTACACACTAGGTTATAGAGCACAGCACAGTGTATACACTAGGTTACAGGGCACAGCACAGTGTATACACTAGGTTACAGAACACAGCGTATGCACTAGGTTACAGGGCACAGCACAGTGTATGCACTAGGTTACAGAGCACAGCACAGTGTATGCACTAGGTTACAGAGTACAGCACAGTGTGTACACTAGGTTACAGAGTACAGCACAGTGTGTACACTAGGTTACAGAGCACAGCACAGTGTATACACAAGGTATCAGCACAGCACAGTGTATACACTAGGTTACAGGGCACAGCACAGTGTATGCACTAGGTTACAGAGCACAGCACAGTGTATGCACTAGGTTACAGAGCACAGCACAGTGTATACACTAGGTTACAGAGTACAGCACAGTGTGTACACTAGGTTACAGAGTACAGCACAGTGTGTACACTAGGTTACAGAGTACAGCACAGTGTGTACACTAGGTTACAGAGCACAGCACAGTGTATACACAGGTTACAGAGCACAGCACAATGTATACACTAGGTTACAGAGCACAGCACAATGTATACACTAGGTTACAGAGCACAGCACAGTGTATGCACTAGGTTACAGAGCACAGCACAGTGTATGCACTAGGTTACAGAGCACAGCACAGTGTATGCACTAGGTTACAGGGCACAGCACAGTGTATACACTAGGTTACAGAGCACAGCACAGTGTATACACTAGGCTACAGAGCACAGCACAGTGTATACACTAGGTATCAGCACAGCACAGTGTATACACTAGGTTACAGAGCAAAGCACAGTGTATACACTAGGTTACAGAGCACAGCACAGTGTATACACTAGGTTACAGAGCACAGCACAGTGTATACACAGGTTACAGAGCACAGCACAGTGTATACACTAGGCTACAGAGCACAGCACAGTGTATACACTAGGTATCAGCACAGCACAGTGTATACACTAGGTATCAGCACAGCAAAGTGTATACACTAGTTTACAGCACAGCACAGTGTATACACTAGGTATCAGCACAGCACAGTGTATACACTAGGTATCAGCACAGCACAGTGTATACACTAGGTATCAGCACAGCACAGTGTGTACACTAGGTATCAGCACAGCACAGTGTATACACTAGGTATCAGCACAGCACAGTGTATACACTAGGTATCAGCACAGTGTATACACTAGGTATTAGCACAGCACAGTGTGTACACTAGGTATCAGCACAGCACAGTGTATACACTAGGTATTAGCACAGCACAGTGTGTACACTAGGTATCAGCACAGCACAGTGTATACACTAGTTATCAGCACAGCACAGTGTGTACACTAGGTATCAGCACAGCACAGTGTATACACTAGGTTACAGAGCACAGTACAGTGTATACACTAGGTTATAGAGCACAGCACAGTGTATACACTAGGTAACAGCACAGCACAGTGTATACACTAGGTATCAGCACAGCACAGTGTATAGACTAGGTATCAGCACAGCACAGTGTATACACTAGGTTACAGAGCACAGCGCAGTGTATTCAATAGGTATCAGCACAGCACAGTGTATACAATAGGTATCAGCACAGCACAGTGTATACACTAGGGGGTCGATCCGATATAAATCGTCGCCCGCAAAAGCCGGCGACGCCAATATTTACGCTGGTTTGGTATCACATATACGGCGTAACCTAGAAGTTACGCGCGTATATTTCTGCCGTCGCCCGCAGTTTTTTGGGCCATAGGCAGGTATACCAAACCCGCGCAGTTTGGTATCCAATATGCAGCGTAAGGACTTACGTGGCGAAAATGGAGAAAACTTACTCCATTTTCACCTCGCCACAAAAAGCAGCCGTAAGAAGCCTTACGCTGACTATTGGAGCCCCGTAACTCCCTAAACTAACTAGAAAATAAACCTAACACCTAACGCATGCGCAATGTCTATCTCCCTGTCAACCGCGATCTGCTAAAATAAACCTAACACCTAACGCATGCGCAATGTCTATCTCCCTGTCAACCGCGATCCCCCCCCCCCCCCGAAATCCCTAATAAAGTTATTACCCCCTAAACCGCCGCTCCCGGACCCCGCCGCCATCTACATAAACTAACCCCCTACTGTGAGCCTCTAAAACCGCCGCCATCTACCTTATCTATCCCCTAATCTGACCCCTTACACCGCCGCCACCTATATAAAAATTATTAACCCCTAATGTAAGCCCCTTACACCGCCGCCATCTCTATTAAAATGATTAACCCCTAATTTAATCTACCTACCCCGCCGCCAGCTATATTATCTATATTAACCCTAAGTATATTATAGTTAATATAGGTATTACATTATATATATTAACTATATTAACCCTAATTATATTAGGGTTAATATAGTTAATATAGTTACTATAGTATTTATATTAACTATATTAACTCTATCTAACCCTAACACCCCTAACTAAATTTATATTAAATTAATCTAATTCATTTATAAACTAAAATATTCCTATTTAAATCTAAATACTTACCTATAAAATAAACCCTAAGATAGCTACAATATAATTAATAATTACATTGTAGCTATGTTAGGGTTAATATTTATTTTACAGGTAAATTGTTAATTATTTTAACTAGGTATAATAGATATTAAATATTTATTAACTATTTAATATCTACCTAGTTAAAATAATTACCCAATTACCTGTAAAATAAATCCCAACCTAAGTTACAAATACACCTACACTATCAATAAATTAAATAAACTACAAATATCTATCTAAAAATACAATTAAATTAACTAAACTAAATTACAAAAAAAACAAACACTAAATTACAAAAAATAAAAAAAAGATTACAAGATATTTAAGCTAATTACACCTATTCTAAGCCCCCTAATAAAATAATAAACCCCCAAAATAAAAAAAATTCCCTGCCCTATTCTAAATTCAACAAATTTCAAAGCTCTTTACCTTACCAGCCCTTAAAAGGGCCTTTTGTGGGGCATGCCCCAAAGAATTCAGCTCTTTTGCATACAACAAATACAATACCCCCCCCCCCATTACAACCCACCACCCACATACCCCTATTCTAAACCCACCCAAACCCCCCTTAAAAAAGCCTAACACTACCCCCCTGAAGATCTCCCTACCTTGTCTTCACCACACCGGGCCGAACTCCTGATCCGATCCGGGCGATGTCTTCCTCCAAGCGGCAAAGAAGAATTCTTCCTCCGGCGATGTCATCCTCCAAGCGGCAAAGAAGAATTCTTCCTCCAGCGACGTCTTCCTCCAAGCGGCAAAGAAGAATTCTTCCTCCGGCGACGTCTTCCTCCAAGCGGCAGCAAAGTCTTCATTCTTCCGGCGGCATCTTCAATCTTCTTTCTTCGCTCCGCCGCCGCGGAGCATCCATCCCGGCCGACTGCTGAACTTGGAATGAGGTACCTTTAAATGACGTCATCCAAGATGGCGTCCGCCGAATTCCGATTGGCTGATAGGATTCTATCAGCCAATCGGAATTAAGTTAAAAAAATCTGATTGGCTGATTGAATCAGCCAATCAGATTCAAGTTCAATCCGATTGGCTGATCCAATCAGCCAATCAGATTGAGCTCGCATTCTATTGGCTGATCGGAACTAGGTTACAGAGCACAGCACAGTGTATTCAATAGGTATCCGCACAGCATAGTGTATACAATAGGTTACAGAGCACAGCACAGTGTATACACTAGGTTACAGAGCAAAGCACAGTGTATACACTAGGTATCAGCACAGCACAGTGTATACACTAGGTATCAGCACAGCACAGTGTATACACTAGGTATCAGCACAGCACAGTGTATACACTAGGTTACAGAGCACAGCACAGTGTATACATTAGGTTACAGAGCACAGCACAGTGTATACACTAGGTATCAGCACAGCACAGTGTATACACTAGGTTACAGAGCACAGCACAGTGTATACACTAGGTTACAGAGCACAGCACAGTGTATACACTAGGTATCAGCACAGCACAGTGTATACACTAGGTATCAGCACAGCACAGTGTATACACTAGGTTACAGAGCACAGCACAGTGTATACACTAGGTATTAGCACAGCACAGTGTGTACACTAGGTATCAGCACAGCACAGTGTATACACTAGGTATCAGCACAGTGTATACACTAGGTATTAGCACAGCACAGTGTGTACACTAGGTATCAGCACACACAGTGTATACACTAGGTTATAGAGCACAGCACAGTGTATACACTAGGTATCAGCACAGCACAGTGTATACACTAGGTATCAGCACAGCACAGTTTATACACTAGGTATCAGCACAGCACAGTGTATACACTAGGTATCAGCACAGTGTATACACTAGGTATTAGCACAGCACAGTGTGTACACTAGGTATCAGCACAGCACAGTGTATACACTAGGTATTAGCACAGCACAGTGTGTACACTAGGTATCAGCAGAGCACAGTGTATACACTAGGTTACAGAGCACAGTACAGTGTATACACTAGGTTATAGAGCACAGCACAGTGTATACACTAGGTAACAGCACAGCACAGTGTATACACTAGGTATCAGCACAGCACAGTGTATAGACTAGGTATCAGCACAGCTAGGTGTATACACTAGGTTACAGAGCACAGCGCAGTGTATTCAATAGGTATCAGCACAGCACAGTGTATACAATAGGTATCAGCACAGCACAGTGTATACACTAGATTATAGAGCACAGCACAGTGTATACACTAGGTATCAGCACAGCACAGTGTATACACTAGGTTAAAGAGCACAGCACAGTGTATGCACTAGGTATCAGCACAGCACAGTGTATACACTAGGTTACAGAGCACAGCACAGTGTATACACTAGGTTACAGAGCACAGCACAGTGTATTCAATAGGTATCCGCACAGCATAGTGTATACAATAGGTTACAGAGCACAGCACAGTGTATACACTAGGTTACAGAGCACAGCACAGTGTATTCAATAGGTATCCGCACAGCACAGTGTATACACTAGGTTACAGAGCACAGCACAGTGTATACACTAGGTTATAGAGCACAGCACAGTGTATACACTAGGTATCAGCACAGCACAGTGTATACACTAGGTTACAGAGCACAGCACAGTGTATACACCAGGTTATAGAGCACAGCACAGTGTATACACTAGGTATCAGCACAGCACAGTGTATACACTAGGTTACAGAGCACAGCACAGTGTATACACAAGGTATCAGCACAGCACAGTGTATACACTAGGTTACAGAGCACAGCACAGTGTATACACTAGGTTACAGAGCACAGTACAGTGTATACACTAGGTTATAGAGCACAGCACAGTGTATACACTAGGTATCAGCACAGCACAGTGTATAGACTAGGTATCAGCACAGCACAGTGTATACACTAGGTTACAGAGCACAGCGCAGTGTATTCAATAGGTATCAGCACAGCACAGTGTATACACTAGGTTATAGAGCACAGCACAGTGTATACACTAGGTATCAGCACAGCACAGTGTATACACTAGGTTACAGAGCACAGCACAGTGTATATACTAGGTATTAGCACAGCACAGTGTATACACTAGGTATCAGCACAGCACAGTGTATACACTAGGTATCAGCACAGCACAGTGTATACACTAGGTTACAGAGCACAGCACAATGTATACACTAGGTTACAGAGCACAGCACAGTGTATTCAATAGGTATCCGCACAGCACAGTGTATACAATAGGTATCCGCACAGCACAGTGTATACAATAGGTATCAGAACAGCACAGTGTATACACTAGGTTACAGAGCACAGCACCATGTATACACTAGGTATCAGCACAGCACAGTGTATACACTAGGTATCAGCACAGCACAGTGTATACACTAGGTATCAGCACAGCACAGTGTATACACTAGGTTACAGAGCACAGCACAGTGTATGCACTAGGTTACAGAGCACAGCACAGTGTATACACTAGGTATCAGCACAGCACAGTGTATACACTAGGTTACAGAGCACAGCACAGTGTATGCACTAGGTTACAGAGCACAGCACAGTGTATGCACTAGGTTACAGAGCACAGCACAGTGTATACACTAGGTATCAGCACAGCACAGTGTATACACTAGTTTACAGCACAGCACAGTGTATACACTAGGTATCAGCACAGTGTATACACTAGGTATCAGCACAGCACAGTGTATACACTAGGTATTAGCATAGCACAGTGTATACACTAGGTTACAGAGCACAGCACAGTGTATACACTAGGTATCAGCACAGCACAGTGTATACACTAGGTTACAGAGCACAGCACAGTGTATGCACTAGGTTACAGAGCACAGCACAGTGTATACACTAGGTTACAGAGCACAGCACAGTGTATACACTAGGTTACAGAGCACAGCACAGTGTATACACTAGGTATCAGCACAGCACAGTGTATACACTAGGTTACAGAGCACAGCACAGTGTATGCACTAGGTTACAGAGCACAGCACAGTGTATACACTAGGTTACAGAGTACAGCACAGTGTATACACTAGGTATCAGCACAGTACAGTGTATACACTAGGTTACAGAGCACAGCACAGTGTATACACTAGGTATCAGCACAGCACATTGTATACACTAGTTTACAGCACAGCACAGTGTATACACTAGGTATCAGCACAGTGTATACACTAGGTATCAGCACAGCACAGTGTATACACTAGGTATCAGCACAGTGTATACACTAGGTATCAGCACAGCACAGTGTATACACTAGGTTACAGAGCACAGCACAGTGTATACACTAGGTTACAGAGTACAGCACAGTGTATACACTAGGTTACAGAGCACAGCACAGTGTATGCACTAGGTATCAGCACAGCACAGTGTATACACTAGGTTACAGAGCACAGCACAGTTTATACACTAGGTATCAGCACAGCACAGTGTATACACTAGGTATCAGCACAGCACAGTGTGTAAACTAGGCTACAGAGCACAGCACAGTGTATACACTAGGTATTAGCACAGCACAGTGTATACACTAGGTATCAGCACAGCACAGTGTATACACTAGGTCACAGAGTACAGCACAGTGTATACATTAAGTTACAGAGCACAGCACAGTGTATACACTAGGTATTAGCACAGCACAGTGTATACACTAGGTATCAGCACAGCACAGTGTGTACACTAGGCTACAGAGCACAGCACAGTGTATACACTAGGTTTAGGTTACAGAGCACAGCACAGTGTATACACTAGGTATTAGCACAGCACAGTGTATACACTAGGTATCAGCACAGCACAGTGTATACACTAGGTCACAGAGTACAGCACAGTGTATACATTAGGTTACAGAGCACAGCACAGTGTATACACTAGGTTGCAGAGTACAGCACAGTGTATACACTAGGTTACAGAGCACAGCACAGTGTATGCACTAGGTTACAGAGCACAGCACAGTGTATACACTAGGTATCAGCACAGTGTATACACTAGGTATCAGCACAGCACAGTGTATACACTAGGCTACAGAGCACAGCACAGTGTATACACTAGGTTACAGAGTACAGCACAGTGTATACATTAGGTTACAGAGCACAGCACAGTGTATACACTAGGTTACAGAGCACAGCACAGTGTATACACTAGGTTACAGAGCACAGCACAGTGTATACACTAGGTTACAGAGTACAGCACAGTGTATACACTAGGTTACAGAGCACAGCACAGTGTATACACTAGGTTACAGAGCACAGCACAGTGTATACACTAGGTTACAGAGTACAGCACAGTGTATACATTAGGTTACAGAGCACAGCACAGTGTATACACTAGGTTACAGAGCACAGCACAGTGTATACACTAGTCTACAGAGCACAGCACAGTGTATACACTAGGCTACAGAGCACAGCACAGTGTATACACTAGGTTACAGAGTACAGCACAGTGTATACACTAGGTATCAGCACAGCACAGTGTATACACTAGGCTACAGAGCACAGTACAGTGTATACACTAGGTATCAGCACAGCACAGTGTATACACTAGGTTACAGAGCACAGCACAGTGTATGCACTAGGTTACAGAGCACAGCACAGTGTATGCACTAGGTTACAGAGCACAGCACAGTGTATGCACTAGGTATCAGCACAGCACAGTGTATACACTAGGTTATAGAGCACAGCACAGTGTATACACTAGGTTACAGAGCACAGCACAGTGTATGCACTAGGTATCAGCACAGCACAGTGTATACACTAGGTATCAGCACAGCACAGTGTATACACTAGGTTACAGAGCACAGCACAGTGTATGCACTAGGTTACAGAGTACAGCACAGTGTATGCACTAGGTTACAGAGCACAGCACAGTGTATGCACTAGGTTACAGAGCACAGCACAGTGTATACACTAGGTTACAGAGTACAGCACAGTGTATGCACTAGGTTACAGAGCACAGCACAGTGTATACACTAGGTTACAGAGCACAGCACAGTGTATGCACTAGGTATCAGCACAGCACAGTGTATACACTAGGTTACAGAGCACAGCACAGTGTATACACTAGGTTACAGAGTACAGCACAGTGTATACACTAGGTTACAGAGCACAGCACAGTGTATGCACTAGGTTACAGAGCACAGCACAGTGTATACACTAGGTTACAGAGCACAGCACAGAGTATACACTAGGTTACAGAACACAGCACAGTGTATACACTAGGTTACAGAGCACAGCACAGAGTATACACTAGGTATCAGCACAGCACAGTGTATGCACTAGGCTACAGAGCATAGCACAGTGTATACACTAGGTTACAGAGCACAGCACAGTGTATGCACTAGGTTACAGAGCACAGCACAGTGTATGCACTAGGTTACAGAGTACAGCACAGTGTATGCACTAGGTTACAGAGCACAGCACAGTGTATGCACTAGGTTACAGAGTACAGCACAGTGTATGCACTAGGTTACAGAGCACAGCACAGTGTATACACTAGGTTACAGAGCACAGCACAGTGTATACACTAGGTTACAGAGCACAGCACAGTGTATGCACTAGGTTACAGAGCACAGCACAGTGTATACACTAGGTATCAGCACAGCACAGTGTATGCACTAGGCTACAGAGCATAGCACAGTGTATACACTAGGTTACAGAGCACAGCACAGTGTATGCACTAGGTTACAGAGTACAGCACAGTGTATGCACTAGGTTACAGAGCACAGCACAGTGTATACACTAGGTTACAGAGCACAGCACAGTGTATGCACTAGGTTACAGAGCACAGCACAGTGTATACACTAGGTATCAGCACAGCACAGTGTATGCACTAGGCTACAGAGCATAGCACAGTGTATACACTAGGTTACAGAGCACAGCACAGTGTATGCACTAGGTTACAGAGCACAGCACAGTGTATACACTAGGTATCAGCACAGCACAGTGTATACACTAGGTTACAGAGCACAGCACAGTGTATACACTAGGTATCAGCACAGCACAGTGTATACACTAGGTATCAGCACAGCACAGTGTATGCACTAGGCTACAGAGCATAGCACAGTGTATACACTAGGTTACAGAGCACAGCACAGTGTATGCACTAGGTTACAGAGCACAGCACAGTGTATACACTAGGTATCAGCACAGCACAGTGTATACACTAGGTATCAGCACAGCACAGTGTATGCACTAGGTTACAGAGCACAGCACAGTGTATGCACTAGGTATCAGCACAGCACAGTGTATACACTAGGTTACAGAGCACAGCACAGTGTGTACACTAGGTTACAGAGCACAGCACAGTGTATACACTAGGTTACAGAGCACAGTACAGTGTGTACACTAGGTTACAGAGCACAGCACAGTGTATACACTAGGTTACAGAGCACAGCACAGTGTATACACTAGGTATCAGCACAGCACAGTGTATACACTAGGTATCAGCACAGCACAGTGTATGCACTAGGTTACAGAGCACAGCACAGTGTATGCACTAGGTATCAGCACAGCACAGTGTATACACTAGGTTACAGAGCACAGCACAGTGTATACACTAGGTATCAGCACAGCACAGTGTATACACTAGGTTACAGAGCACAGCACAGTGTATACACTAGGTATCAGCACAGCACAGTGTGTACACTAGGTTACAGAGCACAGCACAGTGTATACACTAGGTATCAGCACAGCACAGTGTATACACTAGGTATCAGCACAGCACAGTGTATACACTAGGTTACAGAGCACAGTACAGTGTATACACTAGGTATTAGCACAGCACAGTGTATACACTAGGTTACAGAGCACAGCACAGTGTATACACTAGGTATCAGCACAGCACAGTGTGTACACTAGGTTACAGAGCACAGCACAGTGTATACACTAGGTATCAGCACAGCACAGTGTATACACTAGGTATCAGCACAGCACAGTGTATGCACTAGGTTACAGAGCACAGCACAGTGTCCTGCGCAGAAGCCTCTGCAGAAGATCCCTCCCTCCTGCAGACCCTCTGTGCTCAGCACTGCAGATCCCTCCTCCTCCTTGTAGCTGTGAGCAGCTATTTATATCATTTGTATGGCTGAGCCCGACCTGTCATAGCTAGAGAAGGACACATCACAAAGGTGAGTGTGATGGATGTGTGTATATGTGTTATGTGTATATTGTGTGTGTGTGTTATGTGTATATTGTGTGTGTTATGTGTATATTGTGTGTGTGTTATGTGTATATTGTGTGTGTGTGTTATGTGTATATTGTGTGTGTGTGTTATGTGTATATTGTGTGTGTGTGTGTTATGTGTATATTATGTGTGTGTGTTATGTGTTATTATGTGTGTGTTGTGTGTTATGTGTATATTGTGTATGTGTTATGTGTATATGTGTGTTATGTGTGTGTGTGTGTGTGTTATGTGTATGTGTTATGTGTATATGTGTGTTATGTGTGTGTGTTATGTGTATATGTGTGTGTTATGTGTGTGTGTTATGTGTATATGTGTGTTTTGTGTACATGTGTGTGTGTGTGTTATGTGTGTGTGTTATGTGTACATGTGTGTGTTATGTGTGTGTGTTATGTGTATATTGTGTATATGTGTTATGTGTATATTGTGTGTGTGTGTGTGTTATGTGTATATTGTGTGTGTGTGTTATGTGTATATTGTGTGTGTGTGTGTGTTATGTGTATATTGTGTGTGTGTGTGTGTTATGTGTATATTGTGTGTGTTATGTGTATATTGTGTGTGTGTGTTATGTGTATATTATGTGTGTGTGTTATGTGTATATTGTGTGTGTGTGTTATGTGTATATTGTGTGTGTGTGTTATGTGTATATTATGTGTGTGTGTTATGTGTATATTGTGTGTGTGTGTTATGTGTATATTGTGTGTGTGTTATGTGTATATTATGTGTGTGTTGTGTGTTATGTGTATATTGTGTGTGTGTGGTATGTGTATATTGTGTGTGTGTGTTATGTGTATATTGTGTGTGTGTTATGTGTATATTGTGTGTGTGTTATGTGTATATTGTGTGTGTGTGTGTTATGTGTATATTGTGTGTGTGTGTTATGTGTATATTGTGTGTGTGTGTGTTATGTGTATATTGTGTGTGTGTTATGTGTATATTGTGTGTGTGTGTTATGTGTATATTGTGTGTGTGTGTGTTATGTGTATATTGTGTGTGTGTGTGTTATGTGTATATTGTGTGTGTGTTATGTGTATATTGTGTGTGTGTTATGTGTATATTGTGTGTGTGTGTTATGTGTATATTGTGTGTGTGTTATGTGTATATTGTGTGTGTGTGTTATGTGTATATTGTGTGTGTGTGTTATGTGTATATTATGTGTGTGTGTTATGTGTATATGTGTGTGTTATGTGTGTGTGTTATGTGTATATGTGTGTGTGTTATGTGTGTGTGTTATGTGTATATTATGTGTGTGTGTTATGTGTATATTATGTGTGTGTTATGTGTATATTATGTGTGTGTGGTATGTGTATATTATGTGTGTGTTATGTGTATATTATGTGTGTGTTATGTGTATATTATGTGTTATGTGTATATTATGTGTGTGTGGTATGTGTATATGTGTGTGTGTTATGTGTGTGTGTTATGTGTATATGTGTGTGTGTTATGTGTGTGTGTTATGTGTATATTATGTGTGTGTGTTATGTGTATATTATGTGTGTGTGTTATGTGTATGTGTTATATGTATATGTGTGTGTTTTATGTGTGTGTGTTATGTGTATATGTGTGTGTGTTATGTGTATATTATGTGTGTGTGGTATGTGTATATTATGTGTGTGTTATGTGTATATTATGTGTGTGTTATGTGTATATTATGTGTTATGTGTATATTATGTGTGTGCGTTATGTGTATATGTGTGTGTGTTATGTGTATATTATGTGTGTGTTATGTGTATATTATGTGTGTGTTATGTGTATATTATGTGTTATGTGTATATGTGTGTGTGTTATGTGTATATTATGTGTGTGTTATGTGTATATTATGTGTTATGTGTATATTGTGTGTGTGTGTTGTATGTACTTATGTTTTATACGTGTGTTTATTTTTATATGTGTGTGTTTATCTGTTTCTATATATATATATATATATATATATGTGTGTATATGCATGTGATGTCTACATATTGTACCTAGCATATATGTGTACAGGGCACATATGTATGGGCTGTGAGTAGTGACTGTGTCTGTATACAATGTGCATCTGTTGTGTATATACCATCTATATATCTGTATTTATGTTATACCTGTGTATAGTTACACACACTGCTCACTGCATATAGTGCATTGTGACTGTGTATAGCAAGGAGTATTGTGTTTTGTTTATAGTTTTTTACCGTTGTGTCTGTCTTGTGTATATAACACTGGGATTCTGTAAAAATGCTTTATCTAAGTCTATAGGAAAATATGTTTAGGCCTTTTTATGCCTCTGTATATTGTACAACTAGCTAATGTTTTTTTTAGTACAGTGATAGGATGAGGTCTCTGGGTACAGTGATAGGATGAGGTCTCTGGGTACAGTGATAGGATGAGGTCTCTGGGTACAGTGATAGGATGAGGTCTCTGAGTACAGTGATAGGATGAGGTCTCTGGTTACAGTGATAGGATGAGGTCTCTGGGTACAATGATAGGATGAGGTCTCTGGGTACAGTTATAGGATGAGGTCTCTGGGTACAGTGATAGGATGAGGTCTCTGGGTACAGTGATAGGATGAGGTCTCTGAGTACAGTGATAGGATGAGGTCTCTGGGTACAATGATAGGATGAGGTCTCTGGGTACAGTTATAGGATGAGGTCTCTGGGTACAGTGATAGGATGAGGTCTCTGGGTACAGTGATAGGATGAGGTCTCTGGGTACAGTGATAGGATGAGGTCTCTGAGTACAGTGATAGGATGAGGTCTCTGGGTACAGTGATAGGATGAGGTCTCTGGGTACAATGATAGGATGAGGTCTCTGGGTACAGTTATAGGATGAGGTCTCTGGGTACAGTGATAGGATGAGGTCTCTGGGTACAGTGATAGGATGAGGTCTCTGGGTACAGTGATAGGATGAGGTCTCTGGGTACAGTGATAGGATGAGGTCTCTGGGTACAGTGATAGGATGAGGTCTCTGGGTACAGTGATAGGATGAGGTCTCTGGGTACAGTGATAGGATGAGGTCTCTGGGTACAGTGATAGGATGAGGTCTCTGGGTACAGTGATAGGATGAGGTCTCTGGGTACAGTGATAGGATGAGGTCTCTGGGTACAATGATAGGATGAGGTCTCTGGGTACAGTGATAGGATGAGGTCTCAGGGTACAGTGATAGGATGAGGTCTCTGGGTACAGTGATAGGATGAGTGTTACGGTTACCCTTAGTCTCGCTGAGAGATGGACCGCTTAGTAGCCTGGATCCCTATTGCTGAAGAGGGGAGAAGCTGCTTTCCATAGTATTCTATATGAGTCTCGCAAATATAGAATAATCCCCCTTAGCTGTAGTACAGCTAGGATACCCTTCTGCCCACAAAAACGAATCAGCGCTGCGATTGAGGGTCAACCAAGAACTCAGGACTGGGATGCCCAGCCTGCTTTTTTATTGAGGTTACATGCACACAGGGCACTCCCAGGGGGGAAGCATAAAATCCCCCATCACACATTTAGATAGAGAGACAATGTCCTTTGACAGGCCACAATAGGATTACAGTACTTCAGATAACAAGTTACACATAAGAAAACAATGCAGTTCATCTTATCAATTAGCAGTCTGACTCCGGAGGTGATTAGACAATGGGATTGTTTATCACTAAACTTAGAGCTGAGGCCAGCAAACTTGTATTTAGAAAATAGTTTCTAAAAGCTGAAAAAAAGTTAACTCTTTATGAAATGATACTTGTTACGGTTTTCTTGGAGCCCTTCTTAGGCGCTGGCTTGGCTGGTTCAGGCATTGCTGCTGGGAAATAAGCTCTTCACAACAAAATAACTAATGCTTCTGTAACAGTGCTCCCTTTCTGTGGAACACTCTGGCAGACATGGTCTGACCCCTTTTCGGCAGACTAAGGCTGTCCAGACCGCTGGTTATGCGGGCTGAGGTCGGTTTGTCTGGATAACCCGTCGGCGTTGCCATTCTGTTTCCCAGGTCTGTAAGTAATGGTGAAATTGAAGGGTTGCAACGATAAACTCCAACGTAATAGCCTGCCGTTATCTCCAGAGACCCGGGTCAGCCACACCAACGGGTTATGGTCGGTGACCAGAGTGAACTCCTGCCCATATAAATAGGGAGTCAATTTCTTTAATGCCCACACCAAAGCCAAGCACTCCTTTTCGACCGCTGCATAGCTGACTTCGCGGGGCAGGAGCTTCCGGCTGATGTAGGCAACTGGATGCTCCCCTCCATCTTCGCCTACTTGGCTGAGGACGGCTCCCAGCCCGAACATGGAAGCATCTGTATGGACGATAAAACGTTTGTTAAGGGCTGGGGCTGCCAAGACAGGAGCGTTAATTAGAGCATTTTTGAGATCCTGGAAAGCCGTTTCACAGTGGGGAGACCACAGGACCTGTCGAGGTAAGTTCTTCTTGGTCAAGTCAGTCAGGGGTTTGGCAAGTGTGCTGTAGTCTGGTACGAACCGTCTATAGTACCCTGCCGTGCCCAGGAAGGCTAGGACCTGAGTCTTAGTGATGGGGGTGGGCCAATTGGCGACAGCTTCAATCTTGGCCGGCTCTGGTCGCTGCTTTCCACACCCCACCCGGTGACCCAGGTACTGTACCTCGGCCATCCCAAAGTGGCATTTTTCTGGCTTCAGAGTCAGGCCAGCAGCCCGGATCTGATCCAGAACCATTCCTACGTGAGCTAAGTGGTCCTCCCAGGACTCACTGTGGATCGCTATGTCGTTCAGGTAGGCGCAAGCAAAACTCTGGAAGCCATCCAGCAGCCTATCCACCAAGCGCTGAAATGTAGCTGGGGCATTCTTCATCCCAAACGTAATTACCCTAAACTGATATAAGCCGAATGGGGTGACGAATGCCGACTTGGGGATAGCCTCCGGGGCCAGGGGAATCTGCCAGTAACCTTTGCAGAGGTCAATAGTGGTCAGGTAATTTCCCCTGGCTATATGATCGAGTAGCTCGTCTACCCTGGGCATAGGGTAAGCGCCCGTCACGGTTTTTTCATTGAGCCTCCGATAGTCTACGCAGAACCGGATGGTCCCATCTTTCTTGGGCACCAAGACAACTGGGGAGGCCCAGGGACTATCGGAGGGCTCAATTACCCTGAGTTGGAGCATCTCATCGATCTCCTTCTTCATTCCTGTCCTAACTGCTTCGGGGATTCGGTACGGAGCCTGGTGCAAGGGAGCTTGTCCCAGAGTATCTACCTGGTGGGTGGTTAAAGTAGTGTACCCTGGCTTCGGGGAGAAGGTGAGGTGTTTGGACTGTAGGAGTTGGTTGAGCTGCTCCCTTTCAGTGGGGCTAAGTCGGTCTCCTATCTGAACCTGAGCCACTATACCTGTGGGGAGACTCTTTTCTAATAGGTCTGGAATGGGTAGACTGTCGGGGTCTTCCTGAGGGGAACAACATACGGCCGTCACGTTCTCTGGTCGCTCAAAATATTCCTTGAGCATGTTTACATGGAATGAAAGCAAAAACAATGGGGCTCTACTATATCTAAGTAGTGTGTCCAGAAATAAGGTGCGCCTAATTTATGCTATTTCAAAAAAGTGATAATATGGATAGATCCTAAGTTTTATATCTTACAAAAAATAAACAATATGAACTGTATAATTATAAATACAAATACATAACAATAGTCACCACAGTCATATGGTTAGGAAATATACATCCATAGATGCAAGTGAAAGTCCCAATATAGAGTGATGTCCAATCTGGAAATGATGTCCCAAACGATAGCTGCTCTCTCCAAAGATGTTGATGATCTCTTTTACATGGAATGTCTTTCTAAGATTGTTGTCGTGGCAGCTAGCTATCACATAAGTGGTGTCTCCCCTTTTCTCTACGATCTGGTAGGGACCCTGCCAGGACGCCTGCAATTTGTCTGTCTTCACCGGCTTAAGTACTAACACCTTTTGTCCTATGGTGAAGATTCTCTTTCGGGCCCCCCGATCGTACCATACTTTCTGTCTTCTCTGGGCCGACTGGAGATTAGCCCGCACGGATTTGGCTAATTGCTCCATTCGGTCCCTGAGTTCCAGCACGTATGGCACAATGGGGACACCGTCAGTCTCCATCTCTCCCTCCCAGTGCTCCCGGATCAGGTTTAGGGGTCCCCGTACCTTTCTTCCGTAGAGCAACTCAAAGGGAGAGAACCCTGTCGTTTCCTGGGGCACCTCCCGATAAGCAAATAGGAGGTGCGTCAGGAAGCATTCCCAGTCTCGGTATTCCTGAGTGAACGTCTTGAGCATTTGCTTGAGGGTCCCATTGAACCTCTCACACAGCCCGTTCATCTGGGGGTGGTATGGGGAGCTCAGGAGGGACTTAATTTTGCAAACCTGCCAGAGTTGTTGGGTCAATTCAGCCGTAAATTGGGTGCCTCGGTCGGATAGGATTTCTTTTGGAAATCCTACCCGGGAGAACACCTGTACTAGTGCATTCGCTACCGTATCCGCTTGTATGTTGGATAGGGCGACAGCCTCTGGGTACCTGGTAGCCTAGTCCACTACGGTAAGAATGTAGCGCTTACCGGAGGGACTAGGGGTAGCCAGTGGTCCCACTAGGTCAATAGCAACCCGGCTGAAGGGTTCCTCTACAATGGGCATATTTACTAGATGGGCTTTAGGGTGATCGCCTCGCCTTCCTACTCGTTGACACACATCGCAGGTGTTACAGTAAGTTCTAACGTCAGCGTGTACCCCTGGCCAAAAGAACGTGTGAGTAATGCGGTGTAGGGTACGGGTTACGGCTAGGTGGCCTGCTAAGGGGATGTCGTGGCCTATCTTGAGGATTTCTTGACGGTATTTGTGGGGCACTACCAGCTGTCGCCTACGCTGTCCCCTTTTCTCTGTCCAGCGGTATAGTTTCCCTTTTTCCCAAAGAATGTTTCGTTATCTGCCCCGCACCCTCCGGTCTCTGCTCGTTCCCGGTACTTTTGTAAGGTCGGGTCAGTCTTAGACTCTGTCTCGAAAGCATCTGGGGTGTCCCAGGGTATGGGGCCTAACATGTCAGGCAAGGTCGGGGTAGGTCTTACCTGTGTCTCCCGCACTGGTGAGAGCTCTCGCTCCGTCCGGGCTTGGGCCCGTGTAGTCACTGGGTCCGCCTCGTTGTTGCATACTGGAGCATAGGCAGAATTCATGGGGCCCAAATCGTTGCCCAGTAGTACTTCGGCAGGTAAATTATCCATTATGCCCACGTTCACAGCCCCCTTTCCCGGTCCCCAGTCAAGATGCACTTTAGCTGTTGGAATTTTGTACACATCCCCCCCGCCACTCTAACGGCCACAGTCTGTCCGGATCGCTTGTGCTCTGGCGCCAAATGACTCTGTACCAGCGTGATAGTAGCCCCTGTGTCTCTCAATCCCTCGGTAGATCGCCCCTCGAGCCATACCTTCTGCCGATGGTGCTGGCGGTTATCTGAGGCAGCATATACAGGGTCTGCCTCGTGAAGCGGCCCCAAATATTCCTCCATAGGGGCCTCTTGGTTAACACAGAGGGCCCGGGCCGGACGATATGACCCAGAGGGGTAATTCCTGGGTGTCTGGTGCGTATTAAGGGGGCAGCTAGCCATGAAATGCCCTGGTTGCTTGCATCGGTGGCAAGTCGGTCTGGGACGCTCAGAGCTGTTATTGGGTGGTCCTGAGTGTCGGCGGGCCCTGCGGGCACCGGGACTCGGAATTCAGCATGAGGGGGTGCACGGTAAACCTCTCTGGGTTCGACCCGTGCTGGAGCTCGGTAGTTCGTGGGTTCGTGAAGATGGGAGTCATAATGTTCATCGGCCAATTTGGCTGCTTCTTCTAAGGTAGAAGGCTGCCTGTCTCGCAGCCATTCCTTCCCTTGCTGTTCCATGCCATTATAAAAATGTTCTAAGAGAAACAATTGTAAAATTTCCTCACCAGTCACCGCTTTACTTCCGCTCATCCATTGATTTGCCGCTCTCCGCATTCGGTGCGCCCATTCCATATGGGTATCGTTAGGCTTCTTTTTCGTGCCCCTAAACTGTCGGCGATACGTGTCCGGAGTTACCGCGTACCGCAGGGCACATTGCCTTTCGAAGTCCGCCAAATATTCATCAATCCCTGTCTCGCTCTCTAGGAAGGGTCAAAATGCCACATAGGGTATCTTGGGCCTCCCAGCATTTTCGACAGGGATGATTACCTGCGGGGCTTCAGCATTGCGGTGTGCGTTCGCTAGGTTGAGTTCGTGGGCTCGAGTCTTTCGTATATCCTCGTCCGCTTCCGCCATCAACTGCAGTAACAATTCCATGGAGGGGTTCGGCCCGTACAGTGAGAGCCTCTCCCGAACAATCCTGTTTTTTTCGTCACTAATCGTGGTCGGTGTTTCCGCCATTGTGAAGCTCTGATCCAGTTCGGTCAATTCTGCGATCAGCTCTCTCCTCGGCCGGTTGCTGGCGTACCCCCCTCTGCTTTCAAGTAAATCCTTTAGGGTTGTACGCTTCAATTTTTCGTAAGCGCTCTCCATCCGTTCTGTACCTCTCCTAGGAAATCCAGGAAAATCCCACCGCTGCTGCCAAATGTTACGGTTACCCTTAGTCTCGCTGAGAGATGGACCGCTTAGTAGCCTGGATCCCTATTGCTGAAGAGGGGAGAAGCTGCTTTCCATAGTATTCTATATGAGTCTCGCAAATATAGAATAATACCCCTTAGCTGTAGAGCTAGGATACCCTTCTGCCCACAAAAACGAGTCAACGCTGCGATTGAGGGTCAACCAAGAACTCAGGACTGGGATGCCCAGCCTGCTTTTTTATTGAGGTTACATGCACACAGGGCACTCCCAGGGGGGAAGCATAAAATCCCCCATCACACATTTAGATAGAGAGACAATGTCCTTTGACAGGCCACAATAGGATTACAGTACTTCAGATAACAAGTTACACATAAGAAAACAATGCAGTTCATCTAAGCAAACTTGTATTTAGAAAATAGTTTCAAAAAGCTGAAAAAAAGTTAACTCTTTATGAAATGATACTTGTTACGGTTTTCTTGGAGCCCTTCTTAGGCGCTGGCTTGGCTGGTTCAGGCATTGCTGCTGGGAAATAAGCTCTTCACAACAAAATAACTAATGCTTCTGTAACAATGAGGTCTCTGGGTACAATGATAGGATGAGGTCTCTGGGTACAGTGATAGGATGAGGTCTCTGGATACAGTGATAGGATGAGGTCTCTGGGTACAGTGATAGGATGAGGTCTCTGGGTAAAGTAATAGGATGAGGTCTCTGGGTACAATTATAGGATGAGGTCTCGGGGTACAGTGATATGATGAGATCTCTGGATACAGTGATAGGATGAGGTCTCTGGGTACAGTGATAGGATGAGGTCTCTAGGTACAGTAATAGGATGAGATCTCTGGGTACAGTGATAGGATGAGGTCTCAGGGTACAGTGATAGGATGAGGTCTCTGGGTAAAGTAATAGGATGAGGTCTCTGGGTACTATGATAGGAATAGGTCTCTGGGTACAATGATAGGATGAGGTCTCTGGGTACAGTGATAGGATGAGATCTCCTGGTACAATAATAGGATGAGGTCTCCGGGTACAGTGATAGGATGAGGTCTCTGGGTACAGTGATAGGATGAGGTCTCTGGGTACAGTGATAGGATGAGGTCTCTGGGTACAGTAATAGGATGAGGTCTCTGGGTAAAGTATTAAGATGAGGTCTCTGGGTACAGTGATAGGATGAGGTCTCTGTGTACAATGATAGGATGAGGTCTCTGGGTACAGTAATAAGATGAGGTCTCTGGGTACAGTAATACATTGAGGTCTCTGGGTACAGTGATAGGATGAGGTCTCTGGGTATAGTAATAGGATGAGGTCTCTGGGTACAATGATAGGATGAGGTCTCTGGGTACAGTGATAGGATGAGGTCTCTGGGTACAGTGATAGGATGAGGTCTCTGGGTACAGTGATAGGATGAGGTCTCTGGGTACAGTGATAGGATGAGGTCTCTGGGTACAGTGATAGGATGAGGTCTCTGTGTACAGTGATAGGATGAGGTCTCTGGGTACAGTTATAGGATGAGGTCTCTGGGTACAGTGATAGGATGAGGTCTCTGGGTACAGTGATAGGATGAGGTCTCTGGGTACAGTGATAGGATGAGGTCTCTGGGTACAGTGATAGGATGAGGTCTCTGGGTACAGTGATATGATGAGGTCTCTGGGTACAGTGATAGGATGAGATCTCTGAGTACAGTGATAGGATGAGGTCTCTGGGTACAGTAATGAGGTATCTGAGTACAGTGATAGGATGAGGTCTCTGGGTACAATGATAGGATGAGGTCTCTGGGTACAGTGATAGGATGAGGTCTCTGGGTACAGTGATAGGATGAGGTCTAAGGGTACAGTGATAGGATGAGGTCTCTGAGTACAGTGATAGGATGAGGTCTCTGGGTACAGTGATAGGATGAGGTCTCTGGGTACAATGATTGGATGAGGTCTCTGGGTGCAATGATAGGATGAGGTCTCTGGGTACAGTGATAGGATGAGGTCTCTGGGTACAGTGATAGGATGAGGTCTCTGGGTAAAGTGATAGGATGAGGTATCTGGGTACAGTGATAGGATTAGGTCTCTGGGTACAATGATAGGGTGAGGTCTCTGGGTACAGTGATAGGATGAGGTCTCTGGGTACAGTGATAGGATGAGGTCTCTGGGTACAGTGATAGGATGAAGTCTCTGGGTACAGTGATAGGATGAAGTCTCTGGGTACAGTGATAGGATGAGGTCTCTGGGTACAGTGATGGGATGAGGTCTCTGGGTACAGTGATAGGATGAAGTCTCTGGGTACAGTGATAGGATGAGGTCTCTGGGTACAGTGATATGATGAGGTCTCTGGGTACAGTGATAGGATGAGGTCTCTGGGTACAGTGATAGGATGAGGTCTCTGAGTACAGTGATAGGATGAGGTCTCTGGGTACAGTAATGAGGTATCTGAATACAGTGATAGGATGAGATATCTGGGTACAATTATAGGATGAGGTCTCTGGGTACAATGATAGGATGAGGTCTCTGGGTGCAATGATAGGATGAGGTCTCTGGGTACAGTGATAGGATGAGGTCTCTGGGTACAGTGATAGGATGAGGTCTCTGGGTAAAGTAATAGGATGAGGTATCTGGGTACAGTAATAGGATGAGGTCTCTGGGTACAGTAATAGGATGAGGTCTCTGGGTACAGTGATAGGATGAGGTCTCTGGGTACAGTGATAGGATGAGGTCTCTGGGTACAGTGATAGGATGAGGTCTCTGGGTACAGTGATAGGATGAAGTCTCTGGGTACAGTGATAGGATGAGGTCTCTGGGTACAGTGATAGGATGAGGTCTCTGGGTACAGTGAGAGGATGAGGTCTCTGGGTACAGTGATAGGATGAGGTCTCTGGGTAAATAATAGGATGAGGTCTCTGGGTACAGTGATAGGATGAGGTCTCTGGGTACAGTGATAGGATGAGGTCTCTGGGTACAGTGATAGGATGAGATCTCTGAGTACAGTGATAGGATGAGGTCTCTGGGTACAATGATAGGATGAGGTCTCTGGGTACAGTGATAGGATGAGGTCTCTGGGTACAGTGATAGGATGAGGTCTCTGGGTACAATGATAGGATGAGGTCTCTGGGTACAATGATAGGATGAGGTCTCTGGGTACAATGATAGGATGAGGTCTCTGGGTACAATGATAGGATGAGGTCTCTGGGTACAATGATATGATGAGGTCTCTGGGTACAGTGATAGGATGAGGTCTCTGGGTACAGTGATAGGATGAGGTCTCTGGGTACAGTGATAGGATGAGGTCTTTGGGTACAGTGATAGGATGAGGTCTCTGGGTACAGTGATAGGATGAGGTCTCTGGGTACAGTGATAGGATGAAGTCTCTGGGTACAGTGATAGGATGAAGTCTCTGGGTACAGTGATAGGATGAGGTCTCTGGGTACAGTGATGGGATGAGGTCTCTGGGTACAGTGATATGATGAGGTCTCTGGGTACAGTGATAGGATGAGGTCTCTGGGTACAGTGATAGGATGAGGTCTCTGAGTACAGTGATAGGATGAGGTCTCTGGGTACAGTAATGAGGTATCTGAATACAGTGATAGGATGAGGTCTCTGGGTACAGTGATGGGATGAGGTCTCTGGGTACAGTGATATGATGAGGTCTCTGGGTACAGTGATAGGATGAGGTCTCTGGGTACAGTGATAGGATGAGGTCTCTGAGTACAGTGATAGGATGAGGTCTCTGGGTACAGTAATGAGGTATCTGAATACAGTGATAGGATGAGGTATCTGGGTACAATTATAGGATGAGGTCTCTGGGTACAATGATAGGATGAGGTCTCTGGGTGCAATGATAGAATGAGGTCTCTGGGTACAGTGATAGGATGAGGTCTCTGGGTACAGTGATAGGATGAGGTCTCTGGGTAAAGTGATAGGATGAGGTATCTGGGTACAGTGATAGGATGAGGTCTCTGGGTACAGTAATAGGATGAGGTCTCTGGGTACAGTGATAGGATGAGGTCTCTGGGTACAGTGATAGGATGAGGTCTCTGGGTACAGTGATAGGATGAGGTCTCTGGGTACAGTGATAGGATGAAGTCTCTGGGTACAGTGATAGGATGAGGTCTCTGGGTACAGTGATAGGATGAAGTCTCTGGGTACAGTGATAGGATGAAGTCTCTGGGTACAGTGATAGGATGAGGTCTCTGGGTACAGTGATAGGATGAGGTCTCTGGGTAAAGTGATAGGATGAGGTATCTGGGTACAGTGATAGGATGAGGTCTCTGGGTACAGTAATAGGATGAGGTCTCTGGGTACAGTGATAGGATGAGGTCTCTGGGTACAGTGATAGGATGAGGTCTCTGGGTACAGTGATAGGATGAGGTCTCTGGGTACAGTGATAGGATGAAGTCTCTGGGTACAGTGATAGGATGAGGTCTCTGGGTACAGTGATAGGATGAGGTCTCTGGGTACAGTGATAGGATGAGGTCTCTGGGTACAGTGAGAGGATGAGGTCTCTGGGTAGAGTGATAGGATGAGGTCTCTGGGTAAATAATAGGATGAGGTCTCTGGGTACAGTGATAGGATGATGTCTCTGGGTACAGTGATAGGATGAGGTCTCTGGGTACAGTGATAGGATGAGATCTCTGAGTACAGTGATAGGATGAGGTCTCTGGGTACAGTAATGAGATATCTGAGTACAGTGATAGGATGAGGTCTCTGGGTACAATGATAGGATGAGGTCTCTGGGTACAGTGATAGGATGAGGTCTCTGGGTACAGTGATAGGATGAGGTCTCTGGGTACAGTGATAGGATGAGGTCTCTGGGTACAATTATAGGATGAGGTCTCTGGGTACAATGATAGGATGAGGTCTCTGGGTACAGTAATGAGATATCTGAGTACAGTGATAGGATGAGGTCTCTGGGTGCAATGATAGGATGAGGTCTCTGGGTACAGTAATGAGATATCTGAGTACAGTGATAGGATGAGGTCTCTGGGTGCAATGATAGGATGAGGTCTCTGGGTACAGTAATGAGATATCTGAGTACAGTGATAGGATGAGGTCTCTGGGTGCAATGATAGGATGAGGTCTCTGGGTACAGTGATAGGATGAGGTCTCTGGGTACAGTGATAGGATGAGGTCTCTGGGTACAGTGATAGGATGAGGTCTCTGGGTGCAGTGATAGGATGAGGTATCTGGGTACAGTGATAGGATTAGGTCTCTGGGTACAATGATAGGGTGAGGTCTCTGGGTACAGTGATAGGATGAGGTCTCTGGGTACAGTGATAGGATGAAGTCTCTGGGTACAGTGATAGGATGAAGTCTCTGGGTACAGTGATAGGATGAGGTCTCTGGGTACAGTGATAGGATGAGGTCTCTGGGTACAGTGATAGGATGAGGTCTCTGGGTACAGTGATAGGATGAGGTATCTGGGTACAGTGATAGGATGAGGTCTCTGGGTACAGTGATATGATGAGGTCTCTGGGTACAGTGATAGGATGAGGTCTCTGGGTACAGTGATAGGATGAGGTCTCTGGGTACAGTGATAGGATGAGGTCTCTGGGTACAGTGATATGATGAGGTCTCTGGGTACAGTGATAGGATGAGGTCTCTGGGTACAGTGATAGGATGAGGTCTCTGGGTACAGTGATAGGATGAGGTCTCTGGGTACAGTGATAGGATGAGGTCCGTACAGTGATAGGATGAGGTCTCTGGGTACAGTGATTTGATGAGGTCTCTGGGTACAGTGATTTGATGAGGTCTCTGGGTACAGTGATAGGATAAGGTCTCTGGGTATAGTGATATGATGAGGTCTATGGGTACAGTTATAGGATAAGGTCTCTGGGTAAAGTGATAGGACGATGTGTAAAACCAGGGTGTGTAGACTAGAATGTAATGTGTTGTCAGATAAGGGGGAGCCATAAGATGTGTAATACCAGGGTGGGTAGACTAGAATGTAATGTGTAGTCAGGTAAGGGGGAGTCATGAGATGTGTAATACCAGGGTGTGTAGACTAGAATGTAATGTGTAGTCAGGTAAGGGAGAGTCATGAGGTGTGTAATACCAGGGTGGGTAGACTAGAATGTAATAAGTAGTCAGATAAGGGGGATTCATGAGATGTGTAATACCTGGGTGGGTAGACTAGAATGTAATGTGTAGTCAGGTAAAGGGGAGTCATGAGATGTGTAATACCAGGGTGTGTAGACTAGAATGTAATGTGTAGTCAGGTAAGGGAGAGTCATGAGGTGTGTAATACCAGGGTGGGTAGACTAGAATGTAATGTGTAGTCAGGTAAGGGAGAGTCATGAGGTGTATAATACCAGGGTGGGTAGACTAGAATGTAATGTGTAGTCAGGTAAGGGGGAGTCATGAGATGTGTAATACCAGGGTGTGTAGACTAGAATGTAATGTGTAGTCAGGTAAGGGGGAGTCATGAGATGTGTAATACCAGGGTGTGTAGACTAGAATGTAATGTGTAGTCAGGTAAGGGGGAGTCATGAGATGTGTAATTCCAGGGTGGGTACACTAGAATGTAATATGTAGTCAGGTAAGGGGGAGTCATGAGATGTGTAATACCAGGGTGGGTAGACTAGAATGTAATGTGTAGTCAGGTAAGGGGGATTCATGAGATGTATAATACCAGGGTGGGTAGACTAGAATGTAATGTGTAGTCAGGTTAGGGGGAGCCATGAGATGTGTAATACCAGGGTGGATAGACTAGAATGTAATGTGTAGTCAGGTAAGGGGGAGTCATGAGATGTGTAATAACAGGTTGGGTAGACTAAAATGTAATGTGTAGTCAGGTAAGTGGGAGTCATGAGATGTGTAATACCAGGGTGTGTAGACTAGAATGTAATGTGTAGTCAGGTAAGGCGGAGCCATGAGATGTGTAATACCAGGGTGGGTAGACTAGAATGTAATGTGTAGTCAGGTTAGGGGGAGTCATGAGATGAGTAATACCAGGATGGGTAGACTAGAATGTAATGTGTAGTCAGGTAAGGGGGAGCCATGAGATGTGTAATACCAGGGTGGGTAGACTAGAATGTAATGTGTAGTCAGGTAAGGGGGAGTCATGAGATGTGTAATACCAGGGTGTGTACACTAGAATGTAATGTGTAGTCAGGTAAGGGGGAGTCATGAGGTCTGTAATACCAGGGTGGGTAGACTAGAATGTAATGTATAGTCAGGTAAGGGGGAGCCATGAGGTGTGTAATACCAGGGTGGGTAGACTAGAATGTAATGTGTAGTCAGGTAAGGGGGAGTCATGAGGTGTGTAATACCAGGGTGGGTAGACTAGAATGTAATGTGTAGTCAGGTAAGGGGGAGTCATGAGGTGTGCAATACCAGGGTGGGTAGACTAGAATGTAATGTGTAGTCAGGTAAGGGGGAGTCATGAGATGTGTAATACCAGGGTGAGTAGACTAGAATGTAATGTGTAGTCAGGTAAGGGGAATAATGAGATGTGTAATACCAGGGTGGGTAGACTAGAATGTAATGTGTAGTCAGGTAAGGGGAATAATGAGATGTGTAATACCGGGGTGGGTAGACTAGAATGTAATGTGTAGTCAGGTAAGGGGGAGTCATGAGATGTGTAATACCAGGGTGAGTAGACTAGAATGTAATGTGTAGTCAGGTAAGGGGAATAATGAGATGTGTAATACCAGGGTGGGTAGACTAGAATGTAATGTTTAGTCAGGTAAGGGGGAGTCATGAGATGTGTAATACCAGGGTGAGTAGACTAGAATGTAATGTGTAGTCAGGTAAGGGGAATAATGAGATGTGTAATACCAGGGTGGGTAGACTAGAATGTAATGTGTAGTCAGGTAAGGGGAATAATGAGATGTGTAATACCAGGGTGGGTAGACTAGAATGTAATGTGTAGTCAGGTAAGGGGGAGTCATGAGATGTGTAATACCAGGGTGAGTAGACTAGAATGTAATGTGTAGTTAGGTAAGGGGGAGTCATGAGATGAGTAATACCAGGGTGAGTAGACTAGAATGTAATGTGTAGTCAGGTAAGGGGAATAATGAGATGTGTAATACCAGGGTGGGTAGATTAGAATGTAATGTGTAGTCAGGTAAGGGGGAGTCATGAGATGTGTAATACCAGGGTGAGTAGACTAGAATGTAATGTGTAGTCAGGTAAGGGGAATAATGAGATGTGTAATACCAGGGTGGGTAGATTAGAATGTAATGTGTAATCAGGTAAGGGGGAGTCATGAGATGTGTAATACCAGGGTGTGTAGACTAGAATGTAAAGTGTAGTCAAGTAAGGGGGAGCCATGAGATGTGTAATACCAGGGTGGGTAGACTAGAATGTAATGTTTAGTCAGGTAAGGGGGAGCCATGAGATGTGTAATACCAAGGTGGGTAGACTAGAATGTAATGTGTGGTCAGTTAAGGGGGAGTCATGAGATGTGTAATACCAGGGTGTGTACACTAGAATGTAATATGTAGTCAGGTAAGGGGGAGTCATGAGATGTGTAATACCAGGGTGTGTACACTAGAATGTAATATGTAGTCAGGTAAGGGGGAGTCATGAGATGTGTAATACCAGGGTGGGTAGACTAGAATGTAATGTATAGTCAGGTAAGGGGGAGCCATGAGGTGTGTAATACCAGGGTGGGTAGACTAGAATGTAATGTGTAGTCAGGTAAGGGGGAGTCATGAGATGTGCAATACCAGGGTGGGTAGACTAGAATGTAATGTGTAGTCAGGTAAGGGGGAGTCATGAGATGTGTAATACCAGGGTGGGTAGACTAGAATGTAATGTGTAGTCAGGTAAGGGGGACCCATGAGCTGTGTAATACCAGGGTGTGTACATTAGAATGTAATGTATAGTCAGGTAAGGGGGAGCCATGAGCTGTGTAATACCAGGGTGGGTAGACTAGAATGTAATGTGTAGTCAGGTAAGGGGGAGTCATGAGATGTGCAATACCAGGGTGGGTAGACTAGAATGTAATGTGTAGTCAGCTAAGGGGGAGTCATGAGATGAGTAATACCATGGTGTGTAGACTATAATGTAATGTGTAGTCAGGTAAGGGGGAGTCATGAGATGTGTAATACCAGGGTGTGTAGACTAGAATGTAATGTGTAGTCAGGTAAGGGGGAGCCATGAGATGTGTAATACCAGGGTGGGTAGACTAGAATGTAATGTGTAGTCAGGTAAGGGGGAGCCATGAGATATAAAATACCAGGTTGGGTAGACTAGAATGTAATGTGTAGTCAGGTAAGGGGGAGCCATGAGATATAAAATACCAGGTTGGGTAGACTAGAATGTAATGTGTAGTCAGGTAAGGGGGAGCCATGAGATGTGTAATACCAGGGTGAGTAGACTAGAATGTAATGTGTAGTCAGGTAAGGGGGAGCCATGAGATATAAAATACCAGGTTGGGTAGACTAGAATGTAATGTGTAGTCAGGTAAGGGGGAGTCATGAGATGAGTAATACCAGGGTGAGTAGACTAGAATGTAATGTGTAGTCAGGTAAGGGGGAGCCATGAGATATAAAATACCAGGTTGGGTAGACTAGAATGTAATGTGTAGTCAGGTAAGGGGGAGTCATGAGATGAGTAATACCAGGTTGGGTAGACTAGAATGTAATGTGTAGTCAGGTAAGGGGGAGCCATGAGATATAAAATACCAGGTTGGGTAGACTAGAATGTAATGTGTAGTCAGGTAAGGGGGAGCCATGAGATATAAAATACCAGGTTGGGTAGACTAGAATGTAATGTGTAGTCAGGTAAGGGGGAGCCATGAGATATAAAATATCAGGTTGGGTAGACTAGAATCTAAT
Source organism: Bombina bombina (assembly GCF_027579735.1). NCBI lineage: Eukaryota > Metazoa > Chordata > Amphibia > Anura > Bombinatoridae > Bombina > Bombina bombina. Next base: position 5,864,608 of record NC_069507.1, read on the forward strand.
GTGTAGTCAGGTAAGTGGGAGTCATGAGATGTGTAATACCAGGGTGTGTAGACTAGAATGTAATGTGTAGTCAGGTAAGAGGTAGTCATGAGATGTGTAATACCAGGGTGGGTAGACTAGAATGTAATGTGTAGTCAGGTAAGGGGGAGTCATGAGATATGTAATACCAAGGTGTGTATACTAGAATGTAATGTGTAGTCAGGTAAGAGGTAGTCATGAGATGTGTAATACCAGGGTGGGTAGACTAGAATGTAATGTGTAGTCAGGTAAGAGGTAGTCATGAGATGTGTAATACCAGGGTGGGTAGACTAGAATGTAATGTGTAGTCAGGTAAGTGGGAGTCATGAGATGAGTAATATCAGGGTGTGTAGACTAGAATGTAATGTGTAGTCAGGTAAGGGGGAGCCATGAGATGTGTAATACCAGGGCGTGTACACTAGAATGTAATGTGTAGTCAGGTAAGTGGGAGTCATGAGATGAGTAATATCAGGGTGAGTAAACTAGAATGTAAAGTGTAGTCAGGTAAGGGGCAGCAATGAGATGTGTAATACAAGGGGTGGGAAGACTAGAATGTAATGTGTAGTTAGGTAAGGGGAAGCCATTAGATGTATAATACCAGGGTGTGTACATTAGAATGTAATGTGTAGTCAGGTAAGTGGGAGTCATGAGATGTGTAATACCAGGGTGTGTAGACTAGAATGTAATGTGTAGTCAGGTAAGGTGGAGCAATGAGATGTGTAATACCAGGGTGAGTAGACTAGAATGTAATGTGTAGTCAGGTAAGGGGGAGTCATGAGATGTGTAATACCAGGGTGTGTAGACTAGAATGTAATGTATATTCAGGTAAGGCAGAGCCATGAGATGTGTAATACCAGGGTGTGTAGACTAGAATGTAATGTGTAGTCAGGTAAGGGGGGGCGGGAGTCATGAGGTGTGTAATACCAGGATGAGTAGACTAGAATGTAAAGTGTAGTCAGGTAAGACGGAACCATGAGATGTGTAAAACCAGGGTGTGTACACTAGAATGTAATGTGTAGTCAGGTAAGGGGGAGCAATGAGGTGTATAATACCAGGGTGGGTAGACTAGAATGTAATGTGTAGTCAGGTAAGGGGGAGTCATGAGATGTGTAATACCAGGGTGAGTAGACTAGAATGTAATGTGTAGTCACGTAAGGGGGAACAATGAGATGTGTAATACCAGGGTGTGTAGACTAGAATGTAATGTGTAGTCAGGTAAGGGGGAGTCATGAGATGTGTAATACCAGGGTGTGTAGACTAGAATGTAATGTGTAGTCAGGTAAGGGGGAATCATGAGATGTGTAATACCAGGGTGGGTAGACTAGAATGTAATGTATAGTCAGGTAAGGTGGAGCAATGAGATGTGTAATAACAGGGTGGGTAGACTAAAATGTAATGTATAGTCAGGTAAGGCAGAGCAATGAGATGTGTAATACCAGGGTAAGTAGACTAGAATGTAACGTGTAGTCAGATAATGGGGAGTCATGAGGTGTGTAACACCTGGGTGGGTAGACTAAAATGTAACAAGTAGTCAGGTAAGGGGGAGTCATGAGATGTGTAATACCAGGGTGTGTACACTAGAATGTAATGTGTAGTCAGGTAAGAGGGAGCCATGAGATGTGTAATACCAGGGTGGATAGACTAGAATGTAATGTGTAGTCAGGTAAGGGGGAGTCATGAGATGTATAATACCAGGGTGGGTAGACTAGAATGTAATGTGTAGTCAGGTAAGGGGGAGTCATGAGATGTATAATACCAGGGTGTGTAGACTAGAATGTAATGTGTAGTCAGGTAAGGGGGAGTCATGAGATGTGTAATGCCAGGGTGTGTAGACTAGAATGTAATGTGTAGTCAGGTAAGGGGGAGTCATGAGATGTGTAATACCAGGGTGTGTACATTAGAATGTAATGTGTAGTCAGGTAAGGGGGAGCCATGAGATGTGTAATGCCAGGGTGTGTAGACTAGAATGTAATGTGTAGTCAGGTAAGGGGGAGTCATGAGATGTGTAATACCAGGGTGGGTAGACTAGAATGTAATGTGTAGTCAGGTAAGGAGGAGCCATGAGATGTGTAATACCAGGGTGGGTAGACTAGAATGTAATGTGTAGTCAGGTAAGGGGGAGTCATGAGATGTGTAATACCAGGGTGTGTGCACTAGAATGTAATGTGTAGTCAGGTAAGGAGGAGCCATGAGATGTGTAATACCAGGGTGGGTAGACTAGAATGTAATGTGTAGTCAGGTAAGGGGGAGTCATGAGATGTGTAATACCAGGGTGTGTAGACTAGAATGTAATGTGTAGTCAGGTAAGGGGGAGTCATGAGGTGTGTAATACCAGGGTGGGTAGACTAGAATGTAATGTGTAGTTAGGTAAGGGGCAGCCATGAGATGTGTTATACCAGGGTGGGTAGTCTAGAATATAATGTGTAGTCAGGTAAGGGGGAGTCATGAGATGTGTAATACCAGGGTGGGTAGTCTAGAATATAATGTGTAGTCAGGTAAAGGGGAGCCATGAGATGTGTAATACAAGGGTGGGTAGACTAGAATGTAATGTTTAGTCAGGTAAGGGGGAGCCATGAGATGTGTAATACCAAGGTGGGTAGACTAGAATGTAATGTGTAGTCAGGTAAGGGGGAGTCATGAGATGTGTAATACCAGGGTGGGTAGACTAGAATGTAATGTGTAGTCAGGTAAGGGGGAGTCATGAGATGTGTAATACCTGGGTGGGTAGACTAGAATGTAATGTGTAGTCAGGTAAGGAGGAGCCATGAGATGTGTAATACCAGGGTGGGTAGACTAGAATGTAATGTGTAGTCAGGTAAGGGGGAGGCATGAGATGTGTAATACCAGGGTGTGTAGACTAGAATGTAATGTGTAGTCAGGTAAGGGGGAGTCATGAGGTGTGTAATACCAGGGTGGGTAGACTAGAATGTAATGTGTAGTTAGGTAAGGGGCAGCCATGAGATGTGTTATACCAGGGTGGGTAGTCTAGAATATAATGTGTAGTCAGGTAAGGGGGAGTCATGAGATGTGTAATACCAGGGTGGGTAGTCTAGAATATAATGTGTAGTCAGGTAAAGGGGAGCCATGAGATGTGTAATACCAGGGTGGGTAGACTAGAATGTAATGTTTAGTCAGGTAAGGGGGAGCCATGAGATGTGTAATACCAAGGTGGGTAGACTAGAATGTAATGTGTAGTCAGGTAAGGGGGAGTCATGAGATGTGTAATACCAGGGTGGGTAGACTAGAATGTAATGTGTAGTCAGGTAAGGGGGAGTCATGAGATGTGTAATACCTGGGTGGGTAGACTAGAATGTAATGTGTAGTCAGGTAAGGGGGAGCCATGAGATGTGTAATACCAGGGTGGGTAGACTAGAATGTAATGTGTAGTCAGGTAAGGGGAATAATGAGATGTGTAATACCAGGGTGGGTAGACTAGAATGTAATGTGTAGTCAGGTAAGGGGGAATCATGAGATGTGTAATACCAGGGTGGGTAGACTAGAATGTAATATGTAGTCAGGTAAGGGGGAATCATGAGATGTGTAATACCAGGGTGGGTAGACTAGAATGTAATGTGTAGTCAGGTAAGGGGGAGTCATGAGATGTGTAATACCAGGGTGGGTAGACTAGAATGTAATGTGTAGTTAGGTAAGTTGTAGTCATGAGATGTGTAATACCAGGGTGTGTACACTAGAATGTAATGTGTAGTCAGGTAAGGGGGAGTCATGAGGTCTGTAATACCAGGGTGGGTAGACTAGAATGTAATGTATAGTCAGGTAAGGGGGAGCCATGAGGTGTGTAATACCAGGGTGGGTAGACTAGAATGTAATGTGTAGTCAGGTAAGGGGGAGTCATGAGGTGTGTAATACCAGGGTGGGTAGACTAGAATGTAATATGTAGTCAGGTAAGGGGGAATCATGAGATGTGTAATACCAGGGTGGGTAGACTAGAATGTAATGTGTAGTCAGGTAAGGGGGAGTCATGAGATGTGTAATACCAGGGTGTGTACACTAGAATGTAATGTGTAGTCAGGTAAGGGGGAGTCATGAGGTGTGCAATACCAGGGTGGGTAGACTAGAATGTAATGTGTAGTCAGGTAAGGGGGAGCCATGAGATGTGTAATACCAGGGTGTGTAGACTAGAATGTAATGTGTAGTCAGGTAAGGTGGAGTCATGAGATGTGTAATACCAGGGTGAGTAGACTAGAATGTAATGTGTAGTCAGGTAAGGGGAATAATGAGATGTGTAATACCAGGGTGGGTAGACTAGAATGTAATGTGTAGTCAGGTAAGGGGAATAATGAGATGTGTAATAACAAGGTGGGTAGACTAGAATGTAATGTGTAGTCAGGTAAGGGGAATAATGAGATGTGTAATACCAGGGTGAGTAGACTAGAATGTAATGTGTAGTCAGGTAAGGGGAATAATGAGATGTGTAATACCAGGGTGGGTAGACTAGAATGTAATGTGTAGTCAGGTAAGGGGGAGTCATGAGATGTGTAATACCAGGGTGGGTAGACTAGAATGTAATGTGTAATCAGGTAAGGGGGAGTCATGAGATGTGTAATACCAGGGTGTGTAGACTAGAATGTAAAGTGTAGTCAAGTAAGGGGGAGCCATGAGATGTGTAATACCAGGGTGGGTAGACTAGAATGTAATGTTTAGTCAGGTAAGGGGGAGCCATGAGATGTGTAATACCAAGGTGGGTAGACTAGAATGTAATGTGTGGTCAGTTAAGGGGGAGTCATGAGATGTGTAATGCCAGGGTGGGTAGACTAGAATGTAATGTGTAGTCAGGTAAGGGGAATAATGAGATGTGTAATACCAGGGTGGGTAGACTAGAATGTAATGTGTAGTCAGGTAAGGGGGAGTCATGAGATGTGTAATACCAGGGTGGGTAGACTAGAATGTAATGTGTAATCAGGTAAGGGGGAGTCATGAGATGTGTAATACCAGGGTGTGTAGACTAGAATGTAAAGTGTAGTCAAGTAAGGGGGAGCCATGAGATGTGTAATACCAGGGTGGGTAGACTAGAATGTAATGTGTAGTCAGGTAAGGGGGAGCCATGAGATATAAAATACCAGGTTGGGTAGACTAGAATCTAATGTGTAGTCAGGTAAGTGGGAGTCATGAGATGTGTAATACCAGGGTGTGTAGACTAGAATGTAATGTGTAGTCAGGTAAGAGGTAGTCATGAGATGTGTAATACCAGGGTGGGTAGACTAGAATGTAATGTGTAGTCAGGTAAGGGGGAGTCATGAGATATGTAATACCAGGGTGTGTATACTAGAATGTAATGTGTAGTCAGGTAAGAGGTAGTCATGAGATGTGTAATACCAGGGTGGGTAGACTAGAATGTAATGTGTAGTCAGGTAAGAGGTAGTCATGAGATGTGTAATACCAGGGTGGGTAGACTAGAATGTAATGTGTAGTCAGGTAAGTGGGAGTCATGAGATGAGTAATATCAGGGTGTGTAGACTAGAATGTAATGTGTAGTCAGGTAAGGGGGAGCCATGAGATGTGTAATACCAGGGCGCGTACACTAGAATGTAATGTGTAGTCAGGTAAGTGGGAGTCATGAGATGAGTAATATCAGGGTGAGTAAACTAGAATGTAAAGTGTAGTCAGGTAAGGGGCAGCAATGAGATGTGTAATACAAGGGGTGGGAAGACTAGAATGTAATGTGTAGTTAGGTAAGGGGAAGCCATTAGATGTATAATACCAGGGTGTGTACATTAGAATGTAATGTGTAGTCAGGTAAGGTGGAGTCATGAGATGTGTAATACGAGGGTGTGTAGACTAGAATGTAATGTGTAATCAGGTAAGGGGGAGTCATGAGATGTGTAATACCAGGGTGTGTACACTAGAATGTAAAGTGTAGTCAAGTAAGGGGGAGCCATGAGATGTGTAATACCAGGGTGGGTAGACTAGAATGTAATGTTTAGTCAGGTAAGGGGGAGCCATGAGATGTGTAATACCAAGGTGGGTAGACTAGAATGTAATGTGTGGTCAGTTAAGGGGGAGTCATGAGATGTGTAATGCCAGGGTGGGTAGACTAGAATGTAATGTGTAGTTAGGTAAGTTGTAGTCATGAGATGTGTAATACCAGGGTGTGTACACTAGAATGTAATATGTAGTTAGGTAAGGGGGAGTCATGAGGTGTGTAATACCAGGGTGGGTAGACTAGAATGTAATGTATAGTCAGGTAAGGGGGAGCCATGAGGTGTGTAATACCAGGGTGGGTAGACTAGAATGTAATGTGTAGTCAGGTAAGGGGGAGTCATGAGGTGTGCAATACCAGGGTGGGTAGACTAGAATGTAATGTGTAGTCAGGTAAGGGGGAGTCATGAGATGTGCAATACCAGGGTGGGTAGACTAGAATGTAATGTGTAGTCAGGTAAGGGGGAGTCATGAGATGTGCAATACCAGGGTGGGTAGACTAGAATGTAATGTGTAGTCAGCTAAGGGGGAGTCATGAGATGAGTAATACCATGGTGTGTAGACTATAATGTAATGTGTAGTCAGGTAAGGGGGAGTCATGAGATGTGTAATACCAGGGTGTGTAGACTAGAATGTAATGTGTAGTCAGGTAAGGGGGAGCCATGAGATGTGTAATACCAGGATGGGTAGACTAGAATGTAATGTGTAGTCAGGTAAGGGGGAGCCATGAGATATAAAATACCAGGTTGGGTAGACTAGAATGTAATGTGTATGTTACGGTTACCCTTAGTCTCGCTGAGAGATGGACCGCTTAGTAGCCTGGATCCCTATTGCTAAAGAGGGGAGAAGCTGCTTTCCATAGTATTCTATATGAGTCTCGCAAATATAGAATAATCTCCCTTAGCTGCAGTACAGCTAGGATACCCTTCTGCCCACAAAAACGAGTCAACGCTGCGATTGAGGGTCAAAACAAGAACTCAGGACTGGGATGCCCAGCCTGCCTTTTATTAAGGTTACATGCACACAGGGCACTCCCAGGGGGAGAGGGGGGGAAGCACAAAATCCCCCATCACACATTTAGATAGAGAGCACTGTCCTTTGACAGGCCACAATAGGATTACAGTACTTAAGATAACAAGTTTACAAGTTCATCTTATCAATTAGCAGTCTGGCTCCAGAGGTGATTAGACAATAGTTTCTAAAAGCTGAAAAAAAAGAGTTAACTCTTTATGAAATGAAACTTGTTATGGTTTTCTTGGAGCCCTTCTTAGGCGCTGGCTTGCTGGTTCAGGCATTGCTGCTGGGAAATAAGCTTTTCACAACAAAATAACTAATGCTTCTGTAACATTGCTCCCTTTCTGTGGAACACTCTGGCAGACACGGTCTGACCCCTTTTCGGGGCAGACTAAGGCTGTCCAGACCGCTGGTTATGCGGGGCTGAGGTCGGTTTGTCTGGACAACCCGTCGGCGTTGCCATTCTGTTTCCCAGGTCTGTAAGTAATGGTGAAATTGAAGGTTTGCAACGATAAGCTCCAACGTAATAGCCTGCCGTTATCTCCAGAGACCCGGTTCAGCCACACCAACGGGTTATGGTCGGTGACCAGAGTGAACTCCTGACCATATAAATAGGGAGTCAATTTCTTTAATGCCCACACCAAAGCCAAACACTCCTTTTCGACCGCTGCATAGCTGACTTCGCGGGGCAGGAGCTTCCGGCTGATGTAGGCAACTGGATGCTCCCCTCCATCTTCGCCTACTTGGCTGAGGACGGCTCCCAGCCCGAACATGGAAGCATCGGTATGGACGATAAAACGTTTGTTAAGGGCTGGGGCCGCCAAGACAGGAGCGTTAATTAGAGCATTTTTGAGAGCCTGGAAAGCCGTTTCACAGTGGGGAGACCACAGGACCTGTCGAGGTAAGTTCTTCTTGGTCAAGTCAGTCAGGGGTTTGGCAAGTGTGCTGTAGTCTGGTACGAACCGTCTATAGTACCCTGCCGTGCCCAGGAAGGCTAGGACCTGAGTCTTAGTGATGGGGGTGGGCCAATTGGCGACAGCTTCTATTTTGGCCGGCTCTGGTCGCTGCTTTCCACACCCCACCCGGTGACCCAGGTACTGTACCTCGGCCATACCAAAGTGGCATTTTTCTGGCTTCAGAGTCAGGCCAGCAGCCCGGATCTGATCCAGAACCATTCCCACATGAGCTAAGTGGTCCTCCCAGGACTCACTGTGGATCGCTATGTCGTCCAGGTAGGCGCAAGCAAAACTCTGGAAGCCATCCAGGAGCCTATCCACCAAGCGCTGGAATGTAGCTGGGGCATTCTTCATCCCAAACGGCATTACCCTAAACTGATATAAGCCGAATGGGGTGACGAATGCCGACTTGGGGATAGCCTCCGGGGCCAGGGGAATCTGCCAGTAACCTTTGCAGAGGTCAATAGTGGTCAGGTAATTTCCCCTGGCTATACGATCGAGTAGCTCGTCTACCCTGGGCATAGGGTAAGCGTCCGTCACGGTATTTTCATTGAGCCTCCGATAGTCTACGCAGAACCGGGTGGTCCCATCTTTCTTGGGCACCAAGACAACTGGGGAGGCCCAGGGACTATCGGAGGGCTCAATTACCCTGAGCTGGAGCATCTCATCGATCTCCTTCTTCATTCCTGTCCTAACTGCTTCGGGGATTCGGTACGGAGCCTGGCGCAAGGGAGCTTGTCCCGGAGTATCTACCTGGTGGGTGGTTAAAGTAGTGTACCCTGGCTTCGGGGAGAAGGTGAGGTGTTTGGACTGGAGGAGTTGGTTGAGCTGCTCCCTTTCAGTGGGGCTAAGTCGGTCCCCTATCTGAACCTGAGCCACTATACCTGTGGGGAGGCTCTTTTCTAATAGGTAATGGTAAATGGGTAAATGGGTAAACTGTCGGGGTCTTCCTGAGGGGAACAACATATGGCCGTCACGTTCTCTGGTCGCTCAAAATATTCCTTGAGCATGTTTACATGGAATGTCTTTCTAAGATTGTTGTCGTGGCAGCTAGCTATCACATAAGTGGTGTCTCCCCTTTTCTCTACGATCTGGTAGGGACCCTGCCAGGACGCCTGCAATTTGTCTGTCTTCACCGGCTTAAGTACTAACACCTTTTGTCCTATGGTGAAGATTCTCTTTCGGGCCCCCCGATCGTACCATACTTTCTGTCTTCTCTGGGCCAACTGGAGATTAGCCCGCACGGATTTGGCTAATTGCTCCATTCGGTCCCTGAGTTCCAGCACGTATGGCACAATTGGGACACCGTCAGCCTCCATCTCTCCCTCCCAGTGCTCCCGGATCAGGTTTAGGGGTCCCCGTACCTTTCTTCCGTAGAGCAACTCGAAGGGAGAGAACCCTGTCGTTTCCTGGGGCACCTCCCGATAAGCAAATAGGAGGTGCGGCAGGAAGCGTTCCCAGTCTCGGTATTCCTGAGTGAACGTCTTGAGCATTTGCTTGAGGGTCCCATTGAACCTCTCACACAGCCCGTTCGTCTGGGGGTGGTATGGGGAGCTTAGGAGGGACTTAATTTTGCAAACCTGCCAGAGTTGTTGGGTCAATTCAGCCGTAAATTGGGTGCCTCGGTCGGATAGGATTTCTTTTGGAAATCCTACCCGGGAGAACACCTGTACTAGTGCATTCGCTACCGTATCCGCTTGTATGTTGGATAGGGCGACAGCCTCTGGGTACCTGGTAGCGTAGTCCACTACGGTAAGAATGTATCGCTTACCGGAGGGACTAGGGGTAGCCAGTGGTCCCACTAGGTCAATAGCAACCCGGCTGAAGGGTTCCTCTACAATGGGCATATTTACTAGCTGGGCTTTAGGGTGATCGCCTCGCCTTCCTACTCGTTGACACACATCGCAGGTGTTACAGTAAGTTCTAACGTCAGCGTGCACCCCTGGCCAAAAGAACGTGTGAGTAATGCGGTGTAGGGTACGGGTAACGGCTAGGTGGCCTGCTAAGGGGATGTCGTGGCCTATTTTGATGATTTCTTGACGGTATTTGTGGGGCACTACCAGCTGTCGCCTACGCTGTCCCCTTTTCTCTGTCCAGCGGTATAGTTTCCCTTTTTCCCATAAGAATGTTTCGTTATCTGCCCCGCCCCCTCCGGTCTCTGCTCGTTCCCGGTACTTTTGTAAGGTCGGGTCAGTCTTAGACTCTGCCTCGAAAGCATCTGGGGTGTCCCAGGGTATGGGGCCTAACCTGTCAGGCAAGGTCCGGGTAGGTCTTACCTGTGTCTCCCGCACTGGTGAAAGCTCTCGCTCCGTCCGGGCTTGGGCCCGTGTAGTCACTGGGTCCGCCTCGTTGTTGCATACTGGAGCATAGGCAGAAGTCATGGGGCCCAAATCGTTGCCCAGTAGTACTTCGGCAGGTAAATTATCCATTAGGCCCACGTTCACAGCCCCCTTTCCCGCTCCCCAATCAAGATGCACTTTAGCTGTTGGAATTTTGTACACATCCCCCCCCGCCACTCTAACGGCCACAGTCTGTCCGGATCGCTTGTGCTCTGGCACCAAATGACTCTGTACCAGCGTGATAGTAGCCCCTGTGTCTCGCAATCCCTCGGTAGATCGCCCCTCGAGCCATACCCTCTGCCGATGGTGCTGGCGGTTATCTGAGGCAGCATATACAGGGTCTGCCTCGTGAAGCGGCCCCACATATCCCTCCATAGGGGCCTCTTGGTTAACACAGAGGGCCCGGGCCGGACGATAGGACCCAGAGGGGTCATTGTAATTCCTGGGTGTCTGGTGCGTATTAAGGGGGCAGCTAGCCATGAAATGCCCTGGTTGCTTGCATCGGTGGCAAGTCGGTCTGGGACGCTCAGAGCTGTTATTGGGTGGTCCTGAGTGTCGGACGGGCCCTGTGGGCACCGGGGCTCGGAATTCAGCACGAGGGGGTGCACGGTAAACCTCTCTGGGTTCGACCCGTGCTGGAGCTCGGTAGTTCATGGGTTCGTGAAGACGGGAGTCATAATGTTCATCGGCCAATTTGGCTGCTTCTTCTAAGGTAGAAGGCCGCCTGTCTCGCAGCCATTCCTTCCCTTGCTGTTCCATGCCATTATAAAAATGTTCTAAGAGAAACAATTGTAAAATTTCCTCCCCAGTCACCGCTTTACTTCCGCTCAGCCAGTGATTTGCCGCTCTCCGCATTCGGTGCGCCCATTCCATATGGGTATCGTTAGGCTTCTTTTCCGTGCCCCGAAACTGTCGGCGATACGTGTCCGGAGTTACAGCGTACCGTCGCAACAGTGTCTCCTTAACTAGCTCATACTGTGTCACTTCCTCAGCACCCAGAGTACGAAAGGCTTCCAGGGCTCGCCCGGATAGTTTCCCAGACAATATCGTGGGCCACTCTCTGTTGGGAATCTGGTGCAGGGCACATTGCCTTTCGAAGTCCGCCAAATATTCATCAATCCCTGTCTCGCTCTCTAGGAAGGGTCGAAATGCCGCATAGGGTATCTTGGGCCTCCCAGCATTTTCGACAGGGATGATTACCTGCGGGGCTTCAGCATTGCGGTGTGCGTTCGCTAGGTTGAGTTCGTGGGCTCGAGTCTCTCGTATATCCTCGTCCGCCTCCGCCATCAACTGCTGTACCAATTCCATGGAGGGGTTCGGCCCGTATAATGAGAGCCTTTCCCGAACAATCCTGGTTTTTTCGTCACTAATCGTGGTCGGTGTTTCCGCCATTGTGAAGCTCTGATCCAGTTCGGTCAATTCTGCGATCAGCTCTCTCCTCGGCCGGTTGCTGGCGTACCCCCCTCTGCTTTCAAGTAAATCCTTTAGGGTTGTACGCTTCAATTTTTCGTAAGCGCTCTCCATCCGTTCTGTACCTCTCCTAGGAAATCCAGGAAAATCCCGCCGCTGCCGCCAAATGTTACGGTTACCCTTAGTCTCGCTGAGAGATGGACCGCTTAGTAGCCTGGATCCCTATTGCTAAAGAGGGGAGAAGCTGCTTTCCATAGTATTCTATATGAGTCTCGCAAATATAGAATAATCTCCCTTAGCTGCAGTACAGCTAGGATACCCTTCTGCCCACAAAAACGAGTCAACGCTGCGATTGAGGGTCAAAACAAGAACTCAGGACTGGGATGCCCAGCCTGCCTTTTATTAAGGTTACATGCACACAGGGCACTCCCAGGGGGAGAGGGGGGGAAGCACAAAATCCCCCATCACACATTTAGATAGAGAGCACTGTCCTTTGACAGGCCACAATAGGATTACAGTACTTAAGATAACAAGTTTACAAGTTCATCTTATCAATTAGCAGTCTGGCTCCAGAGGTGATTAGACAATAGTTTCTAAAAGCTGAAAAAAAAGAGTTAACTCTTTATGAAATGAAACTTGTTATGGTTTTCTTGGAGCCCTTCTTAGGCGCTGGCTTGCTGGTTCAGGCATTGCTGCTGGGAAATAAGCTTTTCACAACAAAATAACTAATGCTTCTGTAACAGTGTAGTCAGGTAAGGGGGAGCCATGAGATATAAAATACCAGGTTGGGTAGACTAGAATGTAATATGTAGTCAGGTAAGGGGGAGCCATGAGATGTGTAATACCAGGGTGGGTAGACTAGAATGTAATGTGTAGTCAGGTAAGGGGGAGCCATGAGATGTGTAATACCAGGGTGTGTAGACTAGAATGTAATGTGTAGTCAGGTAAGGGGGAGTCATGAGATGAGTAATACCAGGGTGAGTAGACTAGAATGTAATGTGTAGTCAGGTAAGGGGGAGTCATGAGATGAGTAATACCAGGGTGAGTAGACTAGAATGTAATGTGTAGTCAGGTAAGGGGGAGCCATGAGATATAAAATACCAGGTTGGGTAGACTAGAATGTAATGTGTAGTCAGGTAAGGGGGAGTCATGAGATGAGTAATACCAGGTTGGGTAGACTAGAATGTAATGTGTAGTCAGGTAAGGGGGAGACATGCGATATAAAATACCAGGTTGGGTAGACTAGAATGTAATGTGTAGTCAGGTAAGGGGGAGCCATGAGATATAAAATACCAGGTTGGGTAGACTAGAATGTAATGTGTAGTCAGGTAAGGGGGAGCCATGAGATATAAAATACCAGGTTGGGTAGACTAGAATCTAATGTGTAGTCAGGTAAGTGGGAGTCATGAGATGTGTAATACCAGGGTGTGTAGACTAGAATGTAATGTGTAGTCAGGTAAGAGGTAGTCATGAGATGTGTAATACCAGGGTGGGTAGACTAGAATGTAATGTGTAGTCAGGTAAGGGGGAGTCATGAGATATGTAATACCAGGGTGTGTATACTAGAATGTAATGTGTAGTCAGGTAAGAGGTAGTCATGAGATGTGTAATACCAGGGTGGGTAGACTAGAATGTAATGTGTAGTCAGGTAAGAGGTAGTCATGAGATGTGTAATACCAGGGTGGGTAGACTAGAATGTAATGTGTAGTCAGGTAAGTGGGAGTCATGAGATGAGTAATATCAGGGTGTGTAGACTAGAATGTAATGTGTAGTCAGGTAAGGGGGAGCCATGAGATGTGTAATACCAGGGCGTGTACACTAGAATGTAATGTGTAGTCAGGTAAGTGGGAGTCATGAGATGAGTAATATCAGGGTGCGTAAACTAGAATGTAAAGTGTAGTCAGGTAAGGGGCAGCAATGAGATGTGTAATACAAGGGGTGGGAAGACTAGAATGTAATGTGTAGTTAGGTAAGGGGAAGCCATTAGATGTATAATACCAGGGTGTGTACATTAGAATGTAATGTGTAGTCAGGTAAGGTGGAGCAATGAGATGTGTAATACCAGGGTGAGTAGTCTAGAATGTAATGTGTAGTCAGGTAAGGGGGAGTCATGAGATGTGTAATACCAGGGTGTGTAGACTAGAATGTAATGTATATTCAGGTAAGGCGGAGCCATGAGATGTGTAATACCAGGGTGTGTAGACTAGAATGTAATGTGTAGTCAGGGAAGGGGGGGCGGGAGTCATGAGGTGTGTAATACCAGGGTGAGTAGACTAGAATGTAATGTGTAGTCAGGTAAGACGGAACCATGAGATGTGTAAAACCAGGGTGTGTACACTAGAATGTAATGTGTAGTCAGGTAAGGGGGAGCAATGAGGTGTGTAATACCAGGGTGGGTAGACTAGAATGTAATGTGTAGTCAGGTAAGGGGGAGTCATGAGATGTGTAATACCAGGGTGAGTAGACTAGAATGTAATGTGTAGTCACGTAAGGGGGAACAATGAGATGTGTAATACTAGGATGTGTAGACTAGAATGTAATGTGTAGTCAGGTAAGGGGGAGTCATGAGATGTGTAATACCAGGGTGTGTAGACTAGAATGTAATGTGTAGTCAGGTAAGGGGGAATCATGAGATGTGTAATACCAGGGTGGGTAGACTAGAATGTAATGTATAGTCAGGTAAGGTGGAGCAATGAGATGTGTAATAACAGGGTGGGTAGACTAAAATGTAATGTATAGTCAGGTAAGGCGGAGCAATGAGATGTGTAATACCAGGGTAAGTAGACTAGAATGTAATGTGTAGTCAGATAATGGGGAGTCATGAGGTGTGTAACACCTGGGTGGGTAGACTAAAATGTAACAAGTAGTCAGGTAAGGGGGAGTCATGAGATGTGTAATACCAGGGTGTGTACACTAGAATGTAATGTTTAGTCAGGTAAGGGGGAGTCATGAGATGTATAATACCAGGGTGGGTAGACTAGAATGTAATGTGTAGTCAGGTAAGGGGGAGTCATGAGATGTATAATACCAAGGTGTGTAGACTAGAATGTAATGTGTAGTCAGGTAAGGGGGAGTCATGAGATGTGTAATACCAGGGTGTGTAGACTAGAATGTAAAGTGTTGTCAGGTAAGGGGCAGCCATGAGATGTGTAATACCAGGGTGTGTACATTAGAATGTAATGTGTAGTCAGGTAAGGGGGAATCATGAGGTGTGTAATACCAGGGTGGGTAGACTAGAATGTAATGTGTAGTTAGGTAAGGGGCAGCCATGAGATGTGTTATACCAGGATGGGTAGTCTAGAATATAATGTGTAGTCAGGTAAGGGGGAGTCATGAGATGTGTAATACCAGGGTGGGTAGTCTAGAATATAATGTGTAGTCAGGTAAAGGGGAGCCATGAGATGTGTAATACCAGGGTAGGTAGACTAGAATGTAATGTTTAGTCAGGTAAGGGGGAGCCATGAGATGTGTAATACCAGGGTGGGTAGACTAGAATGTAATGTTTAGTCAGGTAAGGGGGAGCCATGAGATGTGTAATACCAAGGTGGGTAGACTAGAATGTAATGTGTAGTCAGGTAAGGGGGAGTCATGAGATGTGTAATACCAGGGTGGGTAGACTAGAATGTAATGTGTAGTCAGGTAAGGGGGAGTCATGAGATGTGTAATACCTGGGTGGGTAGACTAGAATGTAATGTGTAGTTAGGTAAGTTGTAGTCATGAGATGTGTAATACCAGGGTGTGTACACTAGAATGTAATGTGTAGTCAGGTAAGGGGGAGTCATGAGGTGTGTAATACCAGGGTGGGTAGACTAGAATGTAATGTATAGTCAGGTAAGGGGGAGCCATGAGATGTGTAATACCAGGGTGGGTAGACTAGAATGTAATGTGTAGTCAGGTAAGGGGAATAATGAGATGTGTAATACCAGGGTGGGTAGACTAGAATGTAATGTGTAGTCAGGTAAGGGGGAATCATGAGATGTGTAATACCAGGGTGGGTAGACTAGAATGTAATATGTAGTCAGGTAAGGGGGAATCATGAGATGTGTAATACCAGGGTGGGTAGACTAGAATGTAATGTGTAGTCAGGTAAGGGGGAGTCATGAGATGTGTAATACCAGGGTGGGTAGACTAGAATGTAATGTGTAGTTAGGTAAGTTGTAGTCATGAGATGTGTAATACCAGGGTGTGTACACTAGAATGTAATGTGTAGTCAGGTAAGTGGGAGTCATAAGATGTGTAATACCAGGGTGTGTAGACTAGAATGTAATGTGTAGTCAGGTAAGGGGGAGTCATGAGATTTGTAATACCAGGATGGGTAGACTAGAATGTAATGTATAGTCAGGTAAGAGGGAGTCATGAGATGAGTAATACCGGGGTGTGTAGACTAGGGTGTAATGTATAGTCAGGTAAGGGGGAGCCATGAGATGTGTAATACCAGGGTGGGTAGACTAAAATGTAATGTATAGTCAGGTAAGGCGGAGCAATGAGATGTGTAATACCAGGGTAATTAGACTAGAATGTAATGTGTAGTCAGATAAGGGGGAGTCATGATGTGTGTAATACCTGGGTGGGTAGACTAGAATGTAACAAGTAGTCAGGTAAGGGGGAGTCATGAGATGTGTAATACCAGGGTGTGTAGACTAGAATGTAATGTTTAGTCAGGTAAGGGGGAGTCATGAGATGTGTAATACCAGGGTGGGTAGACTAGAATGTAATGTGTAGTCAGGTAAGGGGGGAGTCATGAGATGTGTAATACCAGGGTGGGTAGACTAGAATGTAATGTGTAGTCAGGTAAGGGGGAGTCATGAGATGTGTAATACCAGGGTGTGTACACTAGAATGTAATGTGTAGTTAGGTAAGGGGGAGTCATGAGATGTGTAATACCAGGGTGTGTAGACTAGAATGTAATATGTAGTCAGGTAAGTGGGAGTCATGAGATGTGTAATAACAGGGTGGGTAGACTATGCAGGACATTGTTCTCTGGTATTAACCTTTAGTATCCTGTTGGTACCGTAACACCTGGGTGGGAAGACTAGAATGTAATGTGTAGTCAGGTAAGGGGGAGTCATGAGACATGTAATACCAGGCTGTGTAGACTAGAATGTAATGTGTAGTCAGGATAGGGGGAGTCATGAGATGTGTAATACCAGGGTGAGTAGACTAGAATGTAATGTGTAGTCAGGTAAGGGGGAACAATGAGATGTGTAATACCAGGGTGTGTAGACTAGAATGTAATGTGTAGTCAGGTAAAGGGGAGTCATGAGATGTATAATACCAGGGTGGGTAGACTAGAATGTAATATGTAGTCAGGTAAGTGGGAGTCATGAGATGTGTAATAACAGGGTGGGTAGACTAGAATGTAATGTGTAGTCATGTAAGATGGAGTAATGAGATGTGTAATACCAGGGTGGGTAGACTAGAATGTAATGTGTAGTCAGGTAAGGGGAATAATGAGATGTGTAATACCAGGGTGTGTAGACTAGAATGTAATGTGTAGTCTGGTAAGGGGGAGTCATGAGATGTGTAATACCAGGGTGTGTACACTAGAATGTAATGTGTAGTCAGGTAAGGGGGAGTCATGGGATGTGTAATACCAGGGTGTGTAGACTAGAATGTAATGTGTAGTCAAGTAAAGGGGAGTCATGAGATGTGTAATACCAGGGTGTGTAGACTAGAATGTAAAGTGTTGTCGGGTAAGGGGTAGCCATGAGATGTGTAATACAAGGGGTGGGAAGACTAGAATGTAATGTGTAGTCAGGTAAGTGGGAGTCATGAGATGTATAATACCAGGGTGTGTAGACTAGAATGTAATGTGTAGTCAAGTAAGGGGTAGTCATGAGATGTGTAATACCAGGGTGTGTACACTAGAATGTAATGTGTAGTCAAGTAAGGGGGAGCCATGAGATGTGTTATTCCAGGGTGGGAAGACTAGAATGTAATGTGTAGTCAGGTAAGGGGGAGTCATGAGATGTGTAATACCAGGATGGGTAGACTAGAATGTAATGTGTAGTCAGGTAAGGGGGAGTCATGAGGTGTGTAATACCAGGATGGGTAGACTAGAATGTAATGTGTAGTCAGGTAAGGGGGAGCCATGTGATGTGTAATACCAGGGTGGGTAGACTAGAATGTAATGTGTAGTCAGGTAAGAGGGAGTCATGAGATGAGTAATACTGGGGTTTGTAGACTAGGGTGTAATGTATAGTCAGGTAAGGGGGAGCCATGAGATGTGTAATACCAGGGTGGGTAGACTAGAATGTAATGTATAGTCAGGTAAGGCGGAGCAATGAGATGTGTAATACCAGGGTGAGTAGACTAGAATGTAATGTTTAGTCAGATAACGGGGAGTCATGAGGTGTGTAATACCTGGGTTTGTAGACTAGAATGTAATGTGTAGTCAGGTAAGGGGGAGTCATGAGATGTGTAATACCAGGGTGTGTACACTAGAATGTAATGTGTAATCAGGAAAGAGGGAGTCATGAGATGTGTATGTGACAGACCCTGTGGTCAGAACTAAAAGAATTGACCTTGTGTAGCTTTGAGAAGCTGTTTTCTAAAAGACAGGTTTGCTGGCCTTAGCTATTGTGTACTGTCATTAATGTTAGTGATAAGCATTCCATTGTTTAATCACTCTCAGAGAGCAGACGCCTAAGTGATAACGAAAGCCAAGTGTGTCTTGTGTTTAAAGTGTTAAGTAATGTAATTCTATTGTATCATGTCAAAGGGTGTCTCCCCCTTTTATCTAATGTACAAGAGTCTTTCAACCCCCCCATCTGGGGTCAAACCTGTATAAATACTAGGCATAGCCTTTTAATAAATGATATTCTGTTTTAAACCTGAAATGTGGAGCCTGGTCTCATGTTGAGGGGGAAACTGATTGGGGTTGTGAATCGCTGATTCCCTATGCAGGACATTGTTCATCTGGTATTAACCCTTGGTATCTGGTTGGTACCGTAACAATTGGTGGCAAGCGACGGAATGAACCTTATCGCCCAGAAGAGCAACTACACAAGCCAGTAACCTCAGAAAGAGGGGGATTATTACAATACTGACTAAGATGGAAAGAGTACCAGGGACAGAAGGAACCAATGGGCCCAGCATAGCAGACAGAACCCCTGAAGAAGCAAGCTTTGATCGGGCGGTTAAAATAAGACTGGCACATTATGGCCTCAACCCATCTGCGGAAATTATCGACCGGGTCATAGCAGCTGTGGAGGCCAACCTTCTTCGCCAAAGCGGCGCTGCAGCAGCCCAAGTCACAGCAACCCGAGTGGAAAAGGGAAAAGTAAATTTTGCAGCTTTTAAAAACTTCCTGGAAACAGAAGGAGAGATTGATGGGTACCTTGCGGATTTTGAGAGGCAATGTGCACTACACAAGGTACCCGCAGAGGACTGGGTCACGATATTAGCCGGAAAATTATCCGGCCGGGCCAGAGAGGCTTTTCGGGCTATTCCAGATGAGGAAGTCGGGGATTATAATACTGTAAAAGAGGCTCTGCTCTCCAGGTATGCGGTTACACCGGAGGCATACCGGAGGCGGTTCAGAGACACTGTTAAATTAGCTGGAGATTCCTACCTTGAGTGGGCCTGTAAGGTGCACCGCACAGCAGCTCACTGGATAGCGGGGTGCCAAGCCGTGTCTGGGGAAGAGGTGCTGCAGCTATTCCTGTTGGAACATGGCTTCGACAAATTACCCGCAGGAGTTCGAGAGTGGGTTCGGGACCGTAAACCCTCCACCCTGCATGAAGCGGCTTGCTGGCAGATGAGTATACGAATGCCCGCAAACTGGACACTGCTACCACTAAGCCCCCTGCTAGAGTGGAGTACAGACCCCCAGTCACCCCAGCAGCTGCCAGTTACCAACCCCCGGCACACCGCTATACCACACGGCCTCTGGCCACGAACTACCCTCAGAGAGCCCGGTTCAATTTGCGGGGCTACTCACAACCGATTTGGTGCTTTGGATGTAAGCAACTAGGGCACAAAAGACCAGAGTGTCCCCTAAATGCAGCGAACCAAGCACAGTCCTGGAGAAGACCCGCCGGCGGAATCCCACGTAATCCTCAGCCTGTGGCCCGCTACGTAGAGGCTCAAGAATGCTGGGGCAGCCTACATGAAGCAGACCCTGTGCAAGCTGCCCACCGGAATAACCGGCAACTGGTTAAAGTGAATGGGAAGTAGGTCAGTGGTCTACGGGATACTGGTGCTACCATGACCTTGCTTCGAAAGAACTTGGTATCTGAGAAACAGCACACTGGAGACACTGTGGCTGTGAGGGTAGCAGGGGGCACTGTGTTCCGCCTACCTGTTGCCAGGGTACATTTGGATTGGGGAGTGGGCGCTAGACCTGTGAATGTGGGGGTCATGAAGGATTTACCCGCTGATGTTCTCCTTGGAAATAATTTGGCCCCCCTTGTTTCTGCCTACGCTCCTATGGGTCCCGCTGATGTTAACCCTGTGACTACCCGTGCCCAGATCCGTGCAGCAGAGACTGACCCACCTGCTGCTAAGCCCCAGGACGCTGAGCTCAGTAAATCTCTATCCGCTATTGATACGTGGAAGTCCCGTTACAATGCGCTGATGAAGGAGAAGAGGAGCGCAGAGGAAAAAGCACGTTTAGAACGTGAATCTCTGCTAGACAAGCTGCACCGACAGACTGCAGAAAACACCAGCTTGAGAGTGGGAACATGAAACCTTAAAGACAAACTTAGTGACACTGGAGGAGAAGCTGACGCTGGCTCATAGTGAGGTGCAGCAACTCAAGGGCACCCTATGTCAGTATGAAGGGATTGTGGATACCTATAAAGAGCAGGTACAGAAAACTCGTAAAGAAGCTGGTGGGATTTTGAAGGACTGTTTAGCCCTAGTTTGTATGGACAGGAATTTTCTCTCATAACGGGAATACAGATGGATTGTCCCGGCAAACTGACATGCCTACCACCTCCTAGTCCGGTCATCCCCAGGTTGACCCGCCAAAGGGTCAAGCCGGGTCTGCCGGAGTGTTCCACAAGGGGGGAGCTATGTGACGGACCCTGTGGTCAGAACTAAAAGAATTGACCTTGTGTAGCGTTGAGAAGCTGTTTTCTAAAAGACAGGTTTGCTGGCCTTAGCTATTGTGTACTGTCATTAATGTTAGTGATAAGCATTCCATTGTTTAATCACTCTCAGAGAGCAGACGCCTAAGTGATAACGAAAGCCAATTGTCTTGTGTTTAAAGTGTTAAGTAATGTAATTCTATTGTATCATGTC
Organism: Bombina bombina; assembly: GCF_027579735.1. Taxonomy (NCBI): domain Eukaryota; kingdom Metazoa; phylum Chordata; class Amphibia; order Anura; family Bombinatoridae; genus Bombina; species Bombina bombina. The sequence continues at coordinate 5,885,528 of NC_069507.1, forward strand.
AAAGGGCGTCTTCCCCTTTTATCTAATGTACAAGAGTCTTTCAACCCCCCCCCATCTGGGGTCAAACCTGTATAAATACTAGGCATAGCCTTTTAATAAATGACATTCTGTTTTAAACCTGAAATGTGGAGCCTGGTCTCATGTTGAGGGGGAAACTGATTGGAGTTGTGAATTGCTGATTCCCTATGCAGGACATTGTTCTCTGGTATTAACCTTTAGTATCCTGTTGGTACCGTAACACCTGGGTGGGAAGACTAGAATGTAATGTGTAGTCAGGTAAGGGGGAGTCATGAGATGTGTAATACCAGGGTGTGTACACTAGAATGTAATGTGTAGTCAGGTAAGAGGGAGTCATGAGATGTGTAATACCAGGGTGGGTAGACTAGAATGTAATGTGTAGTCAGGTAAGGGGGGTCATGAGCAATGTTCCCTCTAATTTTTTTTCCGTGCGTGCAATTATTTTTTTCTGTGTGCAGGCTTGATACCGCTTGTGTGCGGCACTATATATATATATACACAAATTACATACATACATGTACAGTTTATCTGGGGGACTGTAAATGCCCAGTATGCATATATCAGCAAGTAATCACAGTATGCAAATACAACCAGGGCTGGCTCAAGACATTGTGCTACCTGGGTCCGATAATGAAATTACGCCCCCCTCCCCCCACCACTTAAAGGGATATGAAACCCAATTTTTTTTCTTTCATGATTCTGGTGTGATTTTAATAAACTTTCCATTATACTTCTATTTTCTAATTGTTTTTTTCTCTTGGTATCCTTTGTTCAAAAGGCCTAGGTAGGCCAAAGAGCTGCTGATTTGTAGTTGCACATATACGCCCCATAATATTGGCTCACCCGGTGTTCAGCTAGCTCCCAGCAGTGCATTGCTACTTCTTCAACAAAGGATACCAAGTAAATTAAGTAAATTAGACAAAAGAAGTAAATTGTATGTGTGTATATATATATATATATTACTATTAGACTGGCATGTCCTTTAAATAAAATCAAGCAATATTATTAATTCTGGCAAAAATAAAAGATGTGTTGCATGGGACAAAAGCAGAACATGTTTTAAAACAATAAATCAGGTAGATCAGTCAAAATTAATGAAGTAATTTCTTAAATCCTTAAACATAAGGCAAATAAACAACTGATCACAATATTTTACCCTTTATTTCTGATTATAGAATATTGCCCTAACACAGAGCAGCTCAGATGGGATCACACAGTTAAAAAAAAACTTTCAGAAGTGGTCTGAATATTGGACACCTTTTAAAGTTTTTACTGATTGTAATAATAGTATAGATTAAGCACTTTAAGGTGTACAATAATTTAAATGTTGGGAGTTACATGCATATAATAATGGTTAAGCCAGTTATATAAAATGTCAGATAAAAGGACAAAAATATAATATAAGAAGTAATCTAGTCCATCTATGACCCTAGGTCTGACCCCTGTCCTGACACTGTCAATGTAAGGTCTGTGCTCTGTCAGAAACATTATAGGATGTAAACTGACTCACAGAACAAGAGACAGGCTACCACTTCACTCACCTCTCTCTACCGTTGTGCAGGAGGGAAAGCCAGAAATGCCACATGATCACTCAGGAATGTGGTGGGTATGTAGTTGTAGCAGAAGAGGGGTTTGGCTTTTTATTATTATTGCCAAGTAGCAGCAGCTTAACCCTTCATGATGTAGCTCTCCTTTAGGAAGTCACACTAACACCCCCTCCCTCCCCCATCAATAGTTTACACTCGGCAGGGCTGTAACACTGTCAGGCTCCCTGCGTGAAATAAGAGACTGAGCACATATGAAAGAATAACATCTCTCTGTATAGCTTCCCTGCTCTATGTATACAGTGCTCTGAATTGTCAAAAAAGTAACACTTCTAAGCAGGTGTGAATAAACACTAATACCGGACCTGATTTAAACTCTATGCTCCTGTCAGCCCCTGTATAACTGACAGCAGTGGACCACTAAATAAACGATTACCTGATTTTTTAGTTTCTTTCAAAGATGCAGCCTTCTTCTCCACCCTGCCACCTTTCCATGCTTGCTATCCCCTTCTCCACCCTGCCACCTTTCCATGCTTGCTATCCCCTTCTCCACCCTGCCACCTTTCCATGCTTCCTATCCCCTTCTCCACCCTGCCACCTTTCCATGCTTGCTATCCCCTTCTCCACCCTGCCACCTTTCCATGCTTGCTATCCCCTTCTCCACCCTGCCACCTTTCCATGCTTGCTATCCCCTTCTCCACCCTGCCACCTTTCCATGCTTCCTATCCCCTTCTCCACCCTGCCACCTTTCCATGCTTGCTATCCCCTTCTCCACCCTGCCACCTTTCCATGCTTGCTAGCCCTTTCTCCACCCTGCCACCTTTCCATGCTTGCTAGCCCTTTCTCCACCCTGCCACCTTTCCATGCTTGCTAGCCCTTTCTCCACCCTGCCACCTTTCCATGCTTGCTAGCCCTTTCTCCACCCTGCCACCTTTCCATGCTTGCTAGCCCTTTCTCTACCCTGCCACCTTTCCATGCTTGCTAGCCCTTTCTCCACCCTGCCACCTTTCCATGCTTGCTATCCCCTTCTCCACCCTGCCACCTTTCCATGCTTGCTATCCCCTTCTCCACCCTGTCACCTTTCCATGCTTGCTATCCCCTTCTCCACCCAGCCACCTTTCCATGCTTGCTATCCCCTTCTCCACCCTGCCACCTTTCCATGCTTGCTAGCCCCTTCTCCACCCTGCCACCTTTACATGCTTGCTAGCCCTTTCTCCACCCTGCCACCTTTCCATGCTTGCTAGCCCCTTCTTCTTCACAGAAGGAAACACGTGTGGAAAGAGGGAGGCTAGAGGGGAGGAGGCTGCAAGTAATTGGTGGTTAGGGTTTAGTAGTGAATTAATCACTCACGCTGCTAGCACACATTATTGGCCAATTTTTAAGACACTGATGCCCAGTAATTAGAAAGAAAATAAAATTACTGTGTTACTGCTGCAACACGGTTATCGGCTTCTCTAAGTTTGCGCCCCCCTGCTGGGTTGCCACTGCCCTTACCCTTTGCCTAGTTGGCCTTAAACAAATGCTAGCCCTGGAAGCATGACATCTTACTGGAGCTGCCTGTTAGGGGAAGGGGTGGGCTGAGACTGAGATTGTAAGAAAGGGGTGGCTTGGGACTGAGTCTGACTCTCAGTTACCGATAGTTACGCTCCCCCTCCCTCCCCATGCAATCATGCTGATAACGCAGCCTGTTGCTGCAACTGCAGGGCATGAGGAGAGACAGAGCTAACCCAGGACAGCAGTTGTGATCTCACCATATCTGACAGTGACAGACTCAGTCACTGAACTGCCGCCCCCTCTTAAGTGCCACCTGGGTCCGTTGGACCCACTTTGTCCCATCATTAAGCCGGCCCTGAATACAACCCATTAGCAAAAATGTAGAACTTATTTGCCAAGTGCCGCCTGCACTGCACATTGGACCCAGCAATCTGTCACTCATCTAGCCTGATTCTGTGTTCCTGTGAACAGCGCTGCTGCCAGCACTGAGCTAATGTAATTTTAAGCTGAGTACATTAGCTCGGTGCTGGCAGCAGCGCTGTATACAGGAACACAGAATCAGGCTAGATGAGGCAGGGTGGAAAGGTGGCAGGGTGGAGAAAGGGCTAGCAAGCATGGAAAGGTTCTACAGGCATTTTCCTCTCTCTGCTTCTGCTCACAGCAGGTGCTGCGCGGCCTGATATTCTGCCTGCGCTACACCAGAAGGGAAGGTGCGCGGCCACGCAGCCGCGCACCTTAGAGGGAACAGTGGTCATGAGATGTGTAATACCAGGGTGTGTACACTAGAATGTAATGTGAAGTCAAGTAAGAGGGAGTCATGAGATGTATAATACCAGGGTGGGTAGACTAGAATGTAATGTGTAGTCAGGTAAGAGGGAGTCATGATGTGTGTAAAACCAGGGTGGGTAGACTAGAATGTAATGTGTAATCAGGTAAGGGGGAGCCATGATGTGTGTAATACCAGGGTGGGTAGACTAGAATGTAATGTGTAGTCAGGTAAGGGGGAGCCATGATGTGTGTAATACCAGGGTGGGTAGACTAGAATGTAATGCGTAGTCAGGTAAGGGGGAGTCATGAGATGTGTAATACCAGGGTGTGTACACTAGAATGTAATGTGTAGTCAGGTAAGGGGGAGTCATGAGATGTGTAATACCAGGGTGTGTAGACTAGAATGTAAAAGTGTTGTCAGGTAAGGGGCAGCCATGAGATGTGTAATACAAGGGGTGGGAAGACTAGAATGTAATGTGTAGTTAGGTAAGGGGCAGCCATTAGATGTATAATACCAGGGTGTGTACATTAGAATGTAATGTGTAGTCAGGTAAGGGGGAGTCATGAGATGTGTAATACCAGGGTGTGTAGACTAGAATATAATGTGTAGTCAGGTAAGGGGGAGTCATGAGATGTGTAATACCAGGGTGGGTAGACTAGAATGTAATGTGTAGTCAGGTAAGGGGGAGCCATGAGATGTGTTATTCCAGGGTGGGAAGACTAGAATGTAATGTGTAGTCAGGTAAGGGGGAACCATGAGATGTATAATGCCAGGGTGTGTAGACTAGAATGTAATGTGTAGTCAGGTAAGTGGGAGTCATGAGGTGTGTAATACCAGGGTGTGTAGACTAGAATGTAATGTGTAGTCAGGTAAGTGGGAGTCATGAGATGTGTAATACCAGGGTGTGTAGACTAGAATGTAATGTGTAGTCAGGTAAGGGGGAGTCATGAGATTTGTAATACCAGGATGGGTAGACTAGAATGTAATGTGTAGTCAGGTAAGGGGGAGTCATGAGATTTGTAATACCAGGATGGGTAGACTAGAATGTAATGTGTAGTCAGGTAAGGGGGAACCATGAGATGTATAATGCCAGGGTGTGTAGACTAGAATGTAATGTGTAGTCAGGTAAGTGGGAGTCATGAGGTGTATAATACCAGGGTGTGTAGACTAGAATGTAATGTGTAGTCAGGTAAGTGGGAGTCATGAGATGTGTAATACCAGGGTGTGTAGACTAGAATGTAATATGTAGTCAAGTAAAGGGGAGTCATGAGATGTGTTATTCCAGGGTTAGAAGACTAGAATGTAATGTGTAGTCAGGTAAGTGGGAGTCATGAGATGTGTAATACCAGGGTGTGTAGACTAGAATGTAATGTGTAGTCAGGTAAGTGGGAGTCATGAGATGTGTAATACCAGGGTGTGTAGACTAGAATGTAATGTGTAGTCAGGTAAGGGGGAGTCATGAGATTTGTAATACCAGGATGGGTAGACTAGAATGTAATGTGTAGTCAGGTAAGAGGGAGTCATGAGATGAGTAATACCGGGGTGTGTAGACAAGGGTGTAATGTATAGTCAGGTAAGGGGGAGCCATGAGATGTGTAATACCAGGGTGGGTAGACTAAAATGTAATGTATAGTCAGGTATGGCGGAGCAATGAGATGTGTAATACCAGGGTAAGTAGACTAGAATGTAATGTGTAGTCAGATAAGGGGGAGTCATGATGCGTGTAATACCTGGGTGGGTAGACTAGAATGTAATGTGTAGTCATGTAAGGGGGAGTAATGAGATGTGTAATACCAGGGTGGGTAGACTAGAATTTAACAAGTAGACAGGTAAGGGGGAGTCATGTGATGTGTAATACCAGGGTGTGTATACTAGAATGTAATGTGTAGTCAGGTAAGAGGGAGTCATGAGATGTGTAATACCAGGGTGGGTAGACTAGAATGTAAGGGGGAGTCATGAGATGTGTAATACCAGGGTGTGTACACTAGAATGTAATGTGTAGTCAGGTAAGGGGGAGTCATGAGATGTGTAATACCAGGGTGTGTAGACTAGAATGTAATGTGTAG
>NC_069507.1:5899017-5969017 GCF_027579735.1 Bombina bombina
AACCTAAACGTGATACTGCAGACAAGTTGATTATGTCGACCACATTTACTCCTGCAACGAAGGACACTGGCAGGATTCTACGCCAACAGTGGCCCATTTTGTCTTCAGATCCAAAGCTTACGTTCACCCATAACTTAAGTCCCATGGTGGGCTTCAAAAGGGGCACTAACCTCAAAGATCTGTTAATGAGAACGGATCCTAAAGCAAGCTACGACACTGGCACTAAAAGAAACATCAGGGGATCATACCGATGTTTAGGTTGCACTACATGCAGTGGCCTTATTGGCACAAAGGTTTTCCACCATCCACATACTAACCGGTCTTTCAAGATTAGACACTCCATAACATGCACTACGATGCACGTAGTATATCTTCTGTTTTGCCCTTGCTCGAGGTTCTATGTTGGCAAAACGTCAGGAACATTACGTGAAAGGATGGCTAATCATCGATATGCCATAAGGACCGCCATCAAGGAAGGAACTTCTGAGCAGCCTGTGGCGCGACATTGCGCGAATGAGGGACATTCGGTCTCCTCGATACGGTATATATTGATAGATCATATACCTCCGCTGGAACGAGGTGGAGACCGCAACAAACAGCTTCTGAAATGTGAAGCACAGTGGATGTTCCACCTGGGGACTATCATACCTGGTGGCCTGAATTCTATGCCAGACTTTAAAAATCTATTATAGTGTGCTACCGACTTGGGGTACAACCGGGGTGGCATGGTGGCTCTGAGTTGCACTTTGCGGTGTCCCCTCTTGTTGTAGGGGGTTCCCCGCATTGTTCTCTCAGCACTGTGGGTTGGGATCATTTTTTTAGTCTTTACCTTAAATTTACAAATTTACAAATCTTCATTATGTTTGAAAAATATTTATCAATTGATATTAAGTGCGATTTATACTTTCTATCATAGATACACGATCCTGATGTGGGTTAGACATATATCCTCAAATGAACCCCATATTTCATATCGGGATGTTAGCTACCTAACACCTATTAGATATATTGGACAGGTAACATGGCTATCCTCGATCTAACTAATATATTGACTGACACAACCTGTTCAGTTTCTTAGGCAGCCTATCTGCCGTCAAGTCTATGAATACATTTATCCATTGATACGGTTTATATGTATCATCCACCTTACAAAGTATTTATTCTTAGATACAATATTGATATAATGTATGGACGGCGATATCACTCCTGGTCTCAAGGTAGACAGAGGTGTGCACTGCATACATAGGTTTAAATCAGTCACATTAGCCTTCCTATTCATCTCAGTGCTTGTAGTTAGTTCAGCCTTATCCCAGCTCATATCCATCACTTGTAATTTTACAACGAAGTTTAGAGTTTTTCATTAACATATTATAAATATTGTGGATGGGCTATTAATGGCACAACAATGTAATCCAATTTAATTTTGATTTTAATTTCTTTCGATATGTTTCACCTTAGGGATTAGGTATTTATCATATCCCGTCTTAAATTTTTAAAAATATATATAGTCTGAGTTATTCACTTTAAATGTATGTATGCATTTGAGCAGCTGTCTATTGTTGTTTCCATGACAACGGTTGTCATAACAATGTACACATACACCACACAGTTTGACACGATAAATGGAGTATATTAACAATGTTGATAGTTTTAAGCACTTATCACTCCACACCGACACATGATGTATATTACCTGGAAGCTAATCAGGTTTTTTGAGTCTCTTGAGATTTGTGATGTAAATGCATAAAATTCGTAAGTTGCACTAAACCGGAAGTGACGTTTCAAACTTCCGGTATTAGCTAAGACGTTTGAAAAAAGACATGTGAGTGCAAACGTCTGTTCCTGTATTTTGCCATATCTTTGCACCCAGGCTGTCGGCAATTGGTGGGTTAAGCTGGAAGATGTATATTATATATATATATATATATATGCATGTGTGTGTATGTGTGTATATATATATATATATATATATATATATGTGTGTGTATATGTGTATAAGTATATGTATGTATATATATATATATATATATATATATATATATAATATATATATATATATATATATATGTATGTATATGTATATTTATATATGTATATTATGTATATGTATATTATGTATATATATATATGTATATATTACGTGAGGAAGATTTAGTAGATTCTACAGCGCTAATCTCTGTTAGTATATAAAGTTAAGTAAACCTGTTTGAATAAGACCAGTAATGCCAACAGGTGTACAGTATTACAGATGCAACCTATGCACACATATTTAAATACACAAGCTTAATATATAAGGTTTCATTAGAAGGTATATAATGTCCATACAATCTCTGCGGTATACCGCAATATAGGTAGCAGTATTAGGGAACAAGTAAATGACAACAGCAATAGCACTTCTAGTGGGGTGTCCTTAAATGGTCTCTCAGTTCACTTACTTCTGTGTCCTCAATCGTATGAGGTAAGTGATGGATGTTTCAGACAAGTCCGGAGTGGAACGAGATTCCTTCCGTTTTAGCCAATTTCTTTTCCTCAGGCTCACTCCGTTACCCCTGCTTCTTTTTTCCCTCTTTTACACGATTGGCCCGCTTGTCACAGGAACTCCCATATGTGTGTTTAGGAATAAAGAAGGGGACCAAACATAGTGTGATACCGTAGAATCAGTGTATTATTTATTACAAATAAAAGTGGTACTCACAAGTCTGTCCTCAAACATATGAGGTATTGATACAGCGATTCAAAGATATATAAATCAGAGTACAGCTGGAACTCAGTGCCTGCGGGACACCACAGTAGAACCAAGCGTTCTACTGGTATTACACATCGCATGATTCCCCCTGATCTGACTACACATTATATTCTAGTCTACCCACCCTGGTATTACACATCTCATTTCTCCCCCTTACCTGACTACACATTACATTCTAGTCTACACACTCTGGTATTACACATCTCATGACTCCCCCTTACCTGACTACACATTACATTCTAGTCTACCCACCCTGGTATTACACATCTCATTTCTCCCCCTTACCTGACTACACATTACATTCTAGTCTACCCACCCTGGTATTACACATCTCATGACTACACATTACATTCTAGTCTACCCACCCTGGTATTACACATCTCATTTCTCCCCCTTACCTGACTACACATTACATTCTAGTCTACCCACCCTGGTATTACACATCTCATTTCTCCCCCTTACCTGACTACACATTACATTCTAGTCTACCCACCCTGGTATTACACATCTCATTTCTCCCCCTTACCTGACTACACATTACATTCTAGTCTACCCACCCTGGTATTACACATCTCATGACTACACATTACATTCTAGTCTTCCCACAGTGGTATTACACATCTCATGACTACACATTACATTCTAGTCTACCCACCCTGGTACTACACATCTCATTTCTCCCCCTTACCTGACTACACATTACATTCTAGTCTACCCACCCTGGTATTATACATCGCATGATTCCCCCTTACCTGACTACACATTACATTCTAGTCTACCCACCTTGGTATTATACATCTCATGACTCCCCCTTACCTGACTACACATTACATTCTAGTCTACCCACCCTGGTATTACACATCTCATGGCTCCCCCTTACCTGACTACACATTATATTCTAGTCTACCCACCCTGGTATTACACATCTCATGACTCCCCCTTAACTGACTACACATTACATTCTAGTCTACCCACCCTGGTATTACACATCTCATGACTCCCCCTTACCTGACTACACATTACATTCTAGTCTACCCACCCTGGTATTACACATCTCATGACTCCCCCTTACCTGACTACACATTATATTCTAGTCTACCCACCCTGGTATTACACATCTCATGGCTCCCCTTTACCTGACTACACATTACATTCTAGTCTACCCACCCTGCTATTACACACCTCATGACCCCCCTTACCTGACTACACATTACATTCTAGTCTACCCACCCTGGTATTACACATCTCATTTCTCCCCCTTAACTGACTACACATTACATTCTAGTCTACCCACCCTGCTATTACACACCTCATGACCCCCCTTACCTGACTACACATTACATTCTAGTCTACCCACCCTGGTATTACACATCTCATGGCTCCCCCTTACCTGACTACACATTATATTCTAGTCTACCCATCCTGGTATTACACATCTCATGACTCCCCCTTACCTGACTACACATTATATTCTAGTCTACCCACCCGGGTATTACACATCACATGGCTCCCCCTTAACTGACTACACATTACATTCTAGTCTACCCAGCCTGGTATTACACATCTCATGACTCCCCCTTAACTGACTACACATTATATTCTAGTCTACCTACCCTGGTATTACACATCTCATGACTCCCCTTACCTGACTACACATTACATTCTAGTCTATCCACCCTGGTATTACACATCTCATGACTCCCCCTTACCTGACTACACATTACATTCTAGTCTACCCACCCTGGTATTATACATCTCATAGCTCCCCCTTACCTGACTACACATTACATTCTAGTCTACCCACCCTGGTATTACACATCTCATGGCTCCCCCTTACCTAACTACACATTACATTCTAGTCTACCCTCACTGGTATTACACATCTCATGACTCCCCCTTACCTGACTACACATTACATTCTAGTCTACCCACCCTGGTATTACACATCTCATGGCTCCCCCTTACCTGACTACACATTATATTCTAGTCTACACACCCTGGTATTACACATCTCATGGCTCCCCCTTCCTGACTACACATTACATTCTTGTCTACCCACCCTGGTATTACACACCTCATGACTCCCCCTTACCTGACTACACATTATATTCTAGTCTACCCACCCTGGTATTACACATCTCATGACTCCCCCTTACCTGACTACACATTACATTCTAGTCTACCCACCCTGGTATTACACATCTCATGGCTCCCCCTTACCTGACTACACATTATATTCTAGTCCAACTACCCTGGTATTACACATCTCATGACTCTCCCTTACCTGACTACACATTACATTCTAGTCTATCCACCCTGGTATTACACATCTCATGGCTCCCCCTTACCTGACTACACATTACATTCTAGTCTACCCACCCTGGTATTACACATATCATGGCTCCCCCTTACCAGACTACACATTACATTCTTGTCTACCCACCCTGGTATTACACATCTAATGACTCCCCCTTACCTGACTACACATTACATTCTAGTCTACCCATCCTGGTATTACACATCTCATGACTCCCCCTTACCTGACTACACATTACATTCTAGTCTACCCATCCTGGTATTACACAACTCATGACTCCCCCTTACCTGACTACACATTACATTCTAGTCTACCCATCCTGGTATTACACATCTCATGACTCCCCCTTACCTGACTACACATTACATTCTAGTCTACCCATCCTGGTATTACACATCTCATGACTCCCCCTTACCTGACTACACATAACATTCTAGTCTACCCACCCTGGTATTACACATCTCATGACTCCCCCTTAACTGACTACACATTATATTCTAGTCTACCCATCCTGGTATTACACATCTCAAGACTCCCCCTTAACTGACTACACATTACATTCTAGTCTACCCACCCTGGTATTACACATATCATGGCTCCCCCTTACCGGACTACACATTACATTCTAGTCTACACACCCTGGTATTACACATCTCATGACTCCCCCTTACCTGACTACACATTACATTCTAGTCTACACACCCTGGTATTACACATCTCATGGCTCCCCCTTACCTGACTAAACATTACATTCTAGTCTACCCACCCTGGTATTACACATCTCATGGCTCCCCCTTACCTGAATACACATTATATTCTAGTCTACCCACCCTGGTATTACACATCTGATGGCTCCCCCTTACCTGACTACACATTACATTCTAGTCTACCCATCCTGGTATTACACATCCCATGACTCCCCCTTACCTGACTACACATTACATTCTAGTCTACACACCCTGGTATTACACATCTCATGACTCCCCCTTACCTGACTACACATTACATTCTAGTCTACACACTCTGGTATTACACATCTCATGACTCCCCCTTACCTGACTACACATTACATTCTAGTCTACACACCCTGGTATTACACATCTCATGACTCCCCCTTACCTGACTACACATTACATTCTAGTCTACCCACCCTGGTATTACACATCTCATGACTCCCCCTTACCTGACTACACATTACATTCTAGTCTACCCACCCTGGTATTACACATCTCATGACTCCCCCTTAACTGACTACACATTACATTCTAGTCTACCCACCCTGGTATTACACATCTCATGACTCCCCCTTACCTGACTACACATTACATTCTAGTCTACCCACCCTGGTATTACACATCTCATGACTCCCCCTTACCTGACTACACATTACATTCTAGTCTACACACCCTGGTATTACACATCTCATGACTCCCCCTTACCTGACTACACATTACATTCTAGTCCAACTACCCTGGTATTACACATCTCATGGCTCCCCCTTACCTGACTACATATTACATTCTAGTCTACCCACCCTGGTATTATACATCTCATGACTCCCCCCTTACCTGACTACACATTACATTCTAGTCCAACTACCCTGGTATTACACATCTCATGGCTCCCCCTTACCTGACTACATATTACATTCTAGTCTACCCACCCTGGTATTATACATCTCATGACTCCCCCTTACCTGACTATACATTACATTCTAGTCCAACTACCCTGGTATTACACATCTCATGGCTCCCCCTTACCTGACTACATATTACATTCTAGTCTACCCACCCTGGTATTATACATCTCATGACTCCCCCTTACCTGACTACACATTACATTCTAGTCCAACTACCCTGGTATTACACATCTCATGGCTCCCCCTTACCTGACTACATATTACATTCTAGTCTACCCACCCTGGTATTATACATCTCATGACTCCCCCTTACCTGACTACACATTACATTCTAGTCCAACTACCCTGGTATTACACATCTCATGGCTCCCCCTTACCTGACTACATATTACATTCTAGTCTACCCACCCTGGTATTATACATCTCATGACTCCCCCTTACCTGACTACACATTACATTCTAGTCCAACTACCCTGGTATTACACATCTCATGGCTCCCCCTTACCTGACTACACATTACATTCTAGTCTATCCACCCTGGTATTACACATCTCATGGGTCCCCCTTACCTGACTACACATTACATTCTAGTCTACCCACGCTGGTATTACACATCTCATGACTCCCACTTACCTGACTACACATTACATTCTAGTCTATCCACCCTGGTATTACACATCTCATGACTCCCACTTACCTGACTACACATTACATTCTAGTCTACACACTCTGGTATTACACATCTCATGGCTCCCCCTTACCGGACTACACATTACATTCTAGTCTACCCACCCTGGTATTACACATCTCATGGCTCCCCCTTACCTGACTACACATTACCCTGGTATTACACATCTCATGACTCCCCCTTACCTGACTACACATTACATTCTAGTCTACCCATCCTGGTATTACACATCTCATGACTCCCCCTTACCTGACTACACATTGCATTCTAGTCTACCCACCCTGCTATTACACATCTCATGACTCCCCCTTACCTGACTTAACATTACATTCTACTCTACCCATCCTGGTATTACACATCTCATGACTCCCCCTTACCTGACTACACATTACCCTGGTATTACACATCTCATGACTCCCCCTTACCTGACTACACATTACATTCTAGTCTACCCATCCTGGTATTACACATCTCATGACTCCCCCTTACCGGACTACACATTACATTCTAGTCTACACACCCTGGTATTACACATCTCATGGCTCCCCCTTACCGGACTACACATTACATTCTAGTCTACCCACCCTGGTATTACACATCTCATGGCTCCCCCTTACCTGACTACACATTACCCTGGTATTACACATCTCATGACTCCCCCTTACCTGACTACACATTACATTCTAGTCTACCCATCCTGGTATTACACATCTCATGACTCCCCCTTATCTGACTACACATTGCATTCTAGTCTACCCACCCTGCTATTACACATCTCATGACTCCCCCTTACCTGACTACACATTACATTCTACTCTACCCATCCTGGTATTACACATCTCATGACTCCCCCTTACCTGACTACACATTACCCTGGTATTACACATCCCATGACTCCCCCTTACCTGACTACACATTACATTCTAGTCTACCCATCCTGGTATTACACATCTCATGACTCCCCCTTACCGGACTACACATTACATTCTAGTCTACACACCCTGGTATTACACATCTCATGGCTCCCCCTTACCTGACTAAACATTACATTCTAGTCTACCCACCCTGGTATTACACATCTGATGGCTCCCCCTTACCTGACTACACATTACATTCTAGTCTACCCATCCTAGTATTACACATCCCATGACTCCCCCTTACCTGACTACACATTACATTCTAGTCTACACACCCTGGTATTACACATCTCATGACTCCCCCTTACCTGAATACACATTACATTCTAGTCTACACACCCTGGTATTACACATCTCATGGCTCCCCCTTACCTGATTACACATGACATTCTAGTCTACACACTCTGGTATTACACATCTCATGGCTCCCCCTTACCGGACTACACATTACATTCTAGTCTACACACCCAGGTATTACACATCTCATGACTCCCCCTTACCTGACTACACATTACATTCTAGTCTGCCCACTCTGGTATTACACATCTCATTTCTCCCCCTTACCTGACTACACATTACATTCTAGTATACCCACCCTGGTATTACACAGCTCATGGCTACCCCTTACCTAACTACACATTACATTCTAGTCTACCCACCCTGGTATTACACATCTCATGACTCCCCCTTACCTGACTACACATTACATTCTAGTCTACCCACCCTGGTATTACACATCTCATGACTCCCCCTCACCTGACTAAACATTACATTCTAGTCTACCCACCCTGGTATTACACATCTCATGACTCCCACTTACCTGACTACACATTACATTCTAGTCTACACACCCTGGTATTACACATCTCATGGCTCCCCCTTACCGGACTACACATTACATTCTAGTCTACCCACCCTGGTATTACACATCTCATGGCTCCCCCTTACCTGACTACACATTACCCTGGTATTACACATCTCATGACTCCCCCTTACCTGACTACACATTACATTCTAGTCTACCCATCCTGGTATTACACATCTCATGACTCCCCCTTACCTGACTACACATTGCATTCTAGTCTACCCACCCTGCTATTACACATCTCATGACTCCCCCTTACCTGACTACACATTCCATTCTACTCTACCCATCCTGGTATTACACATCTCATTACTCCCCCTTACCTGACTACACATTACCCTGGTATTACACATCTCATGACTCCCCCTTACCTGACTACACATTACATTCTAGTCTACCCATCCTGGTATTACACATCTCATGACTCCCCCTTACCTGACTACACATTACATTCTAGTCTACCCACCCTGGTATTACACATCTCATGACTCCCCCTTACCTGACTACACATTACATTCTAGTCTACCCACCCTGGTATTACACATCTCATGACTCCCCCTTACCTGACTACACATTACATTCTAGTCTATCCACCCTGGTATTATACATTTCATGGATCCCCCTTACCTGACTACACATTGTATTCTAGTCTATCCACCCTGGTATTACACATCTCATGACTCCCCCTTACCTGACTACACATTGTATTCTAGTCTACCCACCCTGGTATTACACATCTCATGACTCCCCCTCACCTGACTAAACATTACATTCTAGTCTACACACCCTGGTATTACACATCTCATGACTCCCCCTTACCTGACTACACATTACATTCTAGTCTACCCACCCTGGTATTACACACCTCATGACTCCCCCTTACCTGACTACACATTACATTCTAGTCTACCCATCCTGGTATTACACACCTCATGACTCCCCCTTACCTGACTACACATTACATTCTAGTCTACCCACCCTGGTATTATACATTTCATGGATCCCCCTTACCTGACTACACATTGTATTCTAGTCTATCCACCCTGGTATTACACATCTCATGACTCCCCCTTACCTGACTACACATTGTATTCTAGTCTACCCACCCTGGTATTACACATCTCATGACTCCCCCTTACCTGACTACACATTGTATTCTAGTCTATCCACCCTGGTATTACACATTTCATGGCTCCACCTTACCTCACAACACATTAATGAATTAACATGAGCAGTGAGAGTGCACAATAGTGCTAATATTTTTATGCTCCACTTGTAATCCAGGCCATAACTGGATGATTTAGTACCAATAACTTATTGAAGGCTTGAGAGAGTGCCCTGCATTGCACTATAGTGTTACTGACACAGCTGATCTCGGTAACATAACTGAATGTTGTATGTGTGTCTGATACTGGGCAATATGGCAACTGAAAAAATCATAAGCCCCTTAGGAAGATTTTACTAATCCTCTGCTATCTTTTCTAAACAGTGCACAAACGTGGAAGTCCTGGCCCTGGTAAATGACACTGTGGGCACGATGATGACCTGTGGCTACGATGACCAGCTGTGTGAAGTTGGCGTTATTGTTGGTAAAATGAATGAACTTGGATAAATATTTCAGGGGGAAGTTTAGGTGACTTGAGGGGCCTAGAATTAGTAGTTCAGTGTGACTGCTAATAATAAATTATGGTTCTTGCATGAATTGTTTCAGAGAAGAGTTTTAGCTACCAATCACTACCAGGCACTTCTAATGTATAGTTCTGCCTCTCTTTGCCATTATTCTGTACCTAAACACCCACCACAAACCCCAAGAAAACCAAACTGTGTGTCAGCAGCTTTGTAGCTCTCACTGGTGCCAGGTGCACACGGACAGTCAGAGCCATGACATACACATATGGTGCTGTTCATTACAGGTACCTAAATCACTGATCACCCAAAAATAAATGTTATAGATGTCAAATTATTATCAGTCTCAAAGTGCAGAAAGGACAAAAAGAATGCTTATGTGAAATTCCTTTATCCAGAAGCCACCATACCACCCTTATAGCAGATCTGTATCTAACTGATCATCCAAACCTAGTGATGACCTGGGGATGCTGTATATCTCATCATTCTTATCTGGTCATAAGCAGGAGATGCCCATATACCTGCTCACCCATATGTATTGCTGATCAGGAGATCCTGTATAGCTGATTATCTGCATCCTGTAATGATCACGTTATCTAGTGAGGAGAAGAAGCTGCCTCAATGTGCTAATGAGTAAAGGATGAGAATGATTAGCAGACATCTCTATTGAGGAATAAGTAGGACACATTTCTGTCTAATAAATAAGTAGGACTCACCTCTTTCTAATAAGTAGGACTCTTCTCTGTCTAATGAATAAGTAGGACTCACCTCTTTCTAATAAGTAGGACCCACCTCTGTCTAATGAATAAGTAGGACTCATCTCTGTCTAATGAATAAGTAGGACTCACCTCTTTCTAATAAGTAGGACCCACCTCTGTCTAATGAATAAGTAGGACTCATCTCTGTCTAATGAATAAGTAGGACTCATGTTTGTTGAATGTTTGAGTAGGACTCAGCTCTGTCTAATGAATAAGTAGAACTCACCTCTGTCTAATGAATAAGCAGAACTCACCTCTGTCTAATGAATAAGTAGAACTCACCACTGTCTAATGAATAAGTAGAATTCACCTTTGTCTAATGAATAAGCAGAACTCACCTCTGTCTAATGAATAAGTAGGACTCACCTCTGTCTAATGAATAAGTAGAATTCACCTCTGTCTAATGAATAAGTAGAACTCACCTCTGTCTAATGAATAAGCAGAACTCACCTCTGTCTAATGAATAAGTAGGACTTACCTCTGTCTAATGAATAAGTAGGACTCACCTCTGTCTAATGAATAAGTAGGACTCACCTCTGTCTAATAAATAAGTAGAATTCACCTCTGTCTAATGAAGAAGTAGGACTCACCTCTGTCTAATGAATAAGTAGAATTCACCTCTGTCTAATGAATAAGTAGGACCCACCTCTGTCTAATGAACAAGTAGGACTCACCTCTGTCTAATGAACAAGTAGGACCCATGTTTGTTGAATGATTGAGTAGGACTCACCTCTGTCTAATGAATAAGTAGAACTCACCTCTGTCTAATGAATAAGCTGAACTCACCTCTGTCTAATGAATAAGCTGAACTCACCTCTGTCTAATGAATAAGCAGCACTCACCTCTGTCTAATGAATAAGTAGAATTCACCTCTGTCTAATGAATAAGTAGGACCCACCTCTGTCTAATGAATAAGTAGGACTCACCTCTGTCTAATGAACAAGTAGGACCCATGTTTGTTGAATGATTGAGTAGGACTCACCTCTGTCTAATGAATAAGTAGAACTCACCTCTGTCTAATGAATAAGCTGAACTCACCTCTGTCTAATGAATAAGCTGAACTCACCTCTGTCTAATGAATAAGCAGAACTCACCTCTGTCTAATGAATAAGTAGAATTCACCTCTGTCTAATGAATAAGTAGGACCCACCTCTGTCTAATGAATAAGTAGGACTCATCTCTGTCTAATGAATAAATAGGACTCATCTCTGTCTAATGAATAAGTAGGACTCATCTCTGTCTAATGAATAAGTAGGACTCATCTCTGTCTAATGAATAAGTAGGACTCTTCTCTGTCTAATGAATAAGTAGGACTCTTCTCTGTCTAATGAATAAGTAGGACTCTTCTCTGTCTAATGAATAAGTAGGACTCTTCTCTGTCTAATGAATAAGTAGGACTCTTCTCTGTCTAATGAATAAGTAGGACTCTTCTCTGTCTAATGAATAAGTAGGACTCTTCTCTGTCTAATGAATAAGTAGGACTCTTCTCTGTCTAATGAATAAGTAGGACTCTTCTCTGTCTAATGAATAAGTAGGACTCTTCTCTGTCTAATGAATAAGTAGGACTCGTCTCTCTGTCTATTGAATAAGTAGGACTCATGTTTGTTGAATGATTGAGTAGGACTGACGTTTGTTGAATGATTGAGTAGGACTCGTCTCTGTTTATTGATGGTGTCAGGTTGTCTGTATCAATGAGTAGGAGTCCTATCTGTCTACTGATAAGGCGTCAACTCTGACTAGTGATGGTCACAAGTAGTCTGTATCTAGCAATGAATAGAGCTCACCTCCATCTGTAGTGGAATAGGGTAAAGGGCAAGATGTAGGTGTAGGGGAATAGGGCAAAGGGCAGGACGTAGGTGTAGTGGAATAGGGCAAAGGGTAGGATGTAGGTGTAGTGGAATAGGGCAAAGGGCAGGATGTAGCTGTAGTGGAATAGGGCAAATGGCAGGATGTAGCTGTAGTGGAATAGGGCAAAGGGCAGGATGTAGCTATAGTGGAATAGGGCAAAGGGCAGGATGTAGCTGTAGTGGAATAGGGCAAAGGGCAGGATGTAGGTGTAGTGGATCAGGGCAAAGGGCAGGATGTAGGTGTAGCGGAATAAGGCAAAGGGCAGGATGTAGGAGAATAGGGCAAAGGGCAGGATGTAGCTGTAGTGGAATAGGGCAAAGGGCAGGATGTAGCTGTAGTGGAATAGGGCAAAGGGCAGGATGTAGCTGTAGTGGATCAGGGCAAAGGGCAGGATGTAGGTGTAGGGGAATAAGGCAAAGGGCAGGATGTAGGTGTAGCGGAATAAGGCAAAGGGCAGGATGTAGGTGTAGCGGAATAGGGCAAAGGGCAGGATGTAGGTGTAGCGGAATAGGGCAAAGGGCAGGATGTAGGTGTAGCCGAATAAGGCAAAGGGCAGGATGTAGGTGTAGCGGAATAGGGCAAAGGGCAGGATGTAGGTGTAGTGGATCAGGGCAAAGGGCAGGATGTAGGTGTAGGGGAATAAGGCAAAGGGCAGGATGTAGGTGTAGCGGAATAAGGCAAAGGGCAGGATGTAGGTGTAGCGGAATAGGGCAAAGGGCAGGATGTAGGTGTAGGGGAATAGGGCAAAGGGCAGGATGTAGGTGTAGCGGAATAGGGCAAAGGGCAGGATGTAGGTGTAGCGGAATAGGGCAAAGGGCAGGATGTAGGTGTAGCCGAATAAGGCAAAGGGCAGGATGTAGGTGTAGCCGAATAAGGCAAAGGGCAGGATGTAGGGGAATAGGGCAAAGGGCAGGATGTAGGTGTAGGGGAATAAGGCAAAGGGCAGGATGTAGGTGTAGTGGATCAGGGCAAAGGGCAGGATGTAGGTGTAGCGGAATAAGGCAAAGGGCAGGATGTAGGGGAATAGGGCAAAG
Source organism: Bombina bombina (assembly GCF_027579735.1). Classification (NCBI taxonomy): domain Eukaryota; kingdom Metazoa; phylum Chordata; class Amphibia; order Anura; family Bombinatoridae; genus Bombina; species Bombina bombina. The sequence continues at coordinate 5,913,456 of NC_069507.1, forward strand.
GGCAGGATGTAGCTGTAGTGGAATAGGGCAAAGGGCAGGATGTAGCTGTAGTGGAATAGGGCAAAGGGCAGGATGTAGGTGTAGTGGATCAGGGCAAAGAGCAGGATGTAGGTGTAGGGGAATAGGACAAAGGGCAGGATGTAGGTGTAGGGGAATAAGGCAAAGGGCAGGATGTAGGTGTAGCGGAATAAGGCAAAGGGCAGGATGTAGGTGTAGCGGAATAGGGCAAAAGGCAGGATGTAGGTGTAGCGGAATAGGGCAAAGGGCAGGATGTAGGTGTAGCGGAATAGGGCAAAGGGCAGGATGTAGGTGTAGCGGAATAAGGCAAAGGGCAGGATGTAGGTGTAGCGGAATAAGGCAAAGGGCAGGATGTAGGTGTAGCGGAATAAGGCAAAGGGCAGGATGTAGGTGTAGCGGAATAAGGCAAAGGGCAGGATGTAGGTGTAGCGGAATAGGGCAAAGGGCAGGATGTAGGTGTAGCGGAATAAGGCAAAGGGCAGGATGTAGGTGTAGCGGAATAAGGCAAAGGGCAGGATGTAGGGGAATAGGGCAAAGGGCAGGATGTAGGTGTAGGGGAATAGGGCAAAGGGCAGGATGTAGGTGTAGCGGAATAAGGCAAAGGGCAGGATGTAGGGGAATAGGGCAAAGGGCAGGATGTAGGTGTAGGGGAATAGGGCAAAGGGCAGGATGTAGGTGTAGGGGAATAGGGCAAAGGGCAAGATGTAGGTGTAGGGGAATAGGGCAAAGGGCAGGAAGTAGGTGTAGCGGATTAAGGCAAAGGGCAGGAAGTAGGTGTAGGGGAATATGGCAAAGGGCAGGAAGTAGGTGTAGCGGATTAAGGCAAAGGGCAGGAAGTAGGTGTAGGGGAATATGGCAAAGGGCAGGATGTAGGTGTAGCGGAATAAGGCAAAGGGCAGGATGTAGGTGTAGCGGAATAGGACAAAGGGCAGGATGTAGGTGTAGCGGAATAGGGCAAAGGGCAGGACGTCGGTGTAGGGGAATAGGGCAAAGGGAAGGATGTAGGTGTAGTGGAATAGGGCAAAGGGCAGGATGTAGGTGTAGTGGAATAGGGCAAAGGGCAGGATGTAGGTGTAGTGGAATAGGGCAAAGGGCAGGATGTAGTTGTAGTGGAATATGGCAAAGGGCAGGATGTAGGTGTAGGGGAATAGGGCAAAGGGCAGGATGTAGGTGTAGGGGAATAGGGCAAAGGGCAGGATGTAGGTTTAGGGGAATAGGGGAAAGGGCAGGATGTAGGGGAATAGGGGAAAGGGCAGGATGTAGGTGTAGGGTAATAAGGCAAAGGGCAGGATGTAGGTGTAGGGGAATAGGGCAAAGGGCAGGATGTAGGTGTAGGGGAATAAGGCAAAGGGCAGGATGTAGGTGTAGGGGAATACGACAAAGGGCAGGATGTAGGTGTAGTGGAATAGGACAAAGGGCAGGATGTAGGTGTAGGGGAATAGGACAAAGGGCAGGATGTAGGTGTAGGGGAATAGGACAAAGGGCAGGATGTAGGTGTAGTGGAATAGGACAAAGGGCAGGATGTAGGTGTAGGGGAATAGGGCAAAGGGCAAGATGTAGGTGTAGGGGAATAGGGCAAAGGGCAGGATGTAGGTGTAGGGGAATACGACAAAGGGCAGGATGTAGGTGTAGGGGAATAGGACAAAGGGCAGGATGTAGGTGTAGGGGAATACGACAAAGGGCAGGATGTAGGTGTAGGGGAATACGACAAAGGGCAGGATGTAGGGGAATAGGACAAAGGGCAGGATGTAGGTGTAGTGGAATAGGACAAAGGGCAGGATGTAGGTGTAGGGGAATAGGACAAAGGGCAGGATGTAGGTGTAGTGGAATAAGGACAAAGGGCAGGATGTAGGTGTAGTGGAATAAGGACAAAGGGCAGGATGTAGGTGTAGTGGAATAGGACAAAGGGCAGGATGTAGGTGTAGTGGAATAGGACAAAGGGCAGGATGTAGGTGTATGATGTCACTCAGAGACTGCATTTGTTGTCTTGATCAGTAACTTGTGCTTAATACAGTGCAAACTGAAATATGAGTGAAGTATCCATAAGGTCGATCAGAATCAGCTCTTGAGCTGTGTGTGAACCTTAGATCAGATGTAAACTCCCGGAATAAGGCAAAGGGCAGGATGTAGGTGTAGCGGAATAGGGCAAAGGGCAGGATGTAGGTGTAGCCGAATAAGGCAAAGGGCAGGATGTAGGGGAATAGGGCAAAGGGCAGGATGTAGCTGTAGTGGAATAGGGCAAAGGGCAGGATGTAGGTGTAGTGGATCAGGGCAAAGGGCAGGATGTAGGTGTAGCGGAATAAGGCAAAGGGCAGGATGTAGGGGAATAGGGCAAAGGGCAGGATGTAGGTGTAGTGGAATAGGACAAAGGGCAGGATGTAGGTGTAGTGGAATAGGACAAAGGGCAGGATGTAGGTGTAGTGGAATAGGACAAAGGGCAGGATGTAGGTGTAGGGGAATAAGGCAAAGGGCAGGATGTAGCTGTAGTGGAATAGGGCAAAGGGCAGGATGTAGCTGTAGTGGAATAGGGCAAAGAGCAGGATGTAGGTGTAGGGGAATAAGGCAAAGGGCAGGATGTAGGTGTAGCGGAATAAGGCAAAGGGCAGGATGTAGGTGTAGCGGAATAGGGCAAAGGGCAGGATGTAGGTGTAGCGGAATAGGGCAAAGGGCAGGATGTAGGTGTAGCGGAATAGGGCAAAGGGCAGGATGTAGGTGTAGCGGAATAGGACAAAGGGCAGGATGTAGGTGTAGCGGAATAGGGCAAAGGGCAGGATGTAGGTGTAGCGGAATAAGGCAAAGGGCAGGATGTAGGTGTAGGGGAATAGGGCAAAGGGCAGGATGTAGGTGTAGGGGAATAGGGCAAAGGGCAGGATGTAGGTGTAGGGGAATAGGGCAAAGGGCAGGATGTAGGTGTAGGGGAATAAGGCAAAGGGCAGGAAGTAGGTGTAGCGGAATAAGGCAAAGGGCAGGAAGTAGGTGTAGCGGAATAAGGCAAAGGGCAGGAAGTAGGTGTAGCGGAATAAGGCAAAGGGCAGGAAGTAGGTGTAGCGGAATAAGGCAAAGGGCAGGAAGTAGGTGTAGCGGAATAAGGCAAAGGGCAGGAAGTAGGTGTAGGGGAATATGGCAAAGGGCAGGATGTAGGTGTAGCGGAATAGGGCAAAGGGCAGGATGTAGGTGTAGCGGAATAGGGCAAAGGGCAGGACGTCGGTGTAGGGGAATAGGGCAAAGGGCATGATGTAGGTGTAGGGGAATAGGGCAAAGGGCAGGATGTAGGTGTAGTGGAATAGGGCAAAGGGCAGGATGTAGTTGTAGTGGAATATGGCAATGGGCAGGATGTAGGTGTAGGGGAATAGGGCAAAGGGCAGGATGTAGGTGTAGGGGAATAGGGCAAAGGGCAGGATGTAGGTGTAGGGGAATAGGGCAAAGGGCAGGATGTAGGTGTAGGGGAATAGGGCAAAGGGCAGGATGTAGGTTTAGGGGAATAGGGGAAAGGGCAGGATGTAGGTGTAGGGGAATAGGGCAAAGGGCAGGATGTAGGTGTAGGGGAATAGGGCAAAGGGCAGGATGTAGGTGTAGTGGAATAGGGCAAAGGGCAGGATGTAGGTGTAGGGGAATAGGGCAAAGGGCAGGATGTAGGTGTAGGGGAATAGGGCAAAGGGCAGGATGTAGGTGTAGTGGAATAGGGCAAAGGGCAGTATGTAGTTGTAGTGGAATATGGCAATGGGCAGGATGTAGGTGTAGGGGAATAAGGCAATGGGCAGGATGTAGGTGTAGGGGAATACGACAAAGGGCAGGATGTAGGTTTAGGGGAATAGGGCAAAGGGCAGGATGTAGGTGTAGGGGAATACGACAAAGGGCAGGATGTAGGTTTAGGGGAATAGGGCAAAGGGCAGGATGTAGGTGTAGGGGAATAGGGCAAAGGGCAGGATGTAGGTTTAGGGGAATAGGGGAAAGGGCAGGATGTAGGGGAATAGGGCAAAGGGCAGGATGTAGGTGTAGGGGAATACGACAAAGGGCAGGATGTAGGTGTAGTGGAATAGGACAAAGGGCAGGATGTAGGTGTAGGGGAATAGGACAAAGGGCAGGATGTAGGTGTAGGGGAATACGACAAAGGGCAGGATGTAGGTGTAGTGGAATAGGACAAAGGGCAGGATGTAGGTGTAGGGGAATAGGACAAAGGGCAGGATGTAGGTGTAGGGGAATAGGACAAAGGGCAGGATGTAGGTGTAGCGGAATAAGGACAAAGGGCAGGATGTAGGTGTAGGGGAATAGGACAAAGGGCAGGATGTAGGTGTAGGGGAATAGGGCAAAGGGCAGGATGTAGGTGTAGGGGAATAGGGGAAAGGGCAGGATGTAGGGGAATAGGGCAAAGGGCAGGATGTAGGTGTAGGGGAATAGGACAAAGGGCAGGATGTAGGTGTAGGGGAATAGGACAAAGGGCAGGATGTAGGTGTAGGGGAATAGGGCAAAGGGCAGGATGTAGGTGTAGGGGAATAGGGCAAAGGGCAGGATGTAGGTGTAGGGGAATAGGGCAAAGGGCAGGATGTAGGTGTAGGGGAATAGGGGAAAGGGCAGGATGTAGGTGTAGGGGAATAGGGCAAAGGGCAGGATGTAGGTTTAGGGGAATAGGGGAAAGGGCAGGATGTAGGGGAATAGGGCAAAGGGCAGGATGTAGGTGTAGGGGAATAGGACAAAGGGCAGGATGTAGGTGTAGGGGAATAGGACAAAGGGCAGGATGTAGGTGTAGGGGAATACGACAAAGGGCAGGATGTAGGTGTAGGGGAATACGACAAAGGGCAGGATGTAGGTGTAGGGGAATAGGACAAAGGGCAGGATGTAGGTGTAGGGGAATAGGGGAAAGGGCAGGATGTAGGTTTAGGGGAATAGGGGAAAGGGCAGGATGTAGGGGAATAGGGCAAAGGGCAGGATGTAGGTGTAGGGGAATACGACAAAGGGCAGGATGTAGGTGTAGTGGAATAGGACAAAGGGCAGGATGTAGGTGTAGGGGAATAGGACAAAGGGCAGGATGTAGGTGTAGGGGAATACGACAAAGGGCAGGATGTAGGTGTAGTGGAATAGGACAAAGGGCAGGATGTAGGTGTAGGGGAATAGGACAAAGGGCAGGATGTAGGTGTAGGGGAATAGGACAAAGGGCAGGATGTAGGTGTAGCGGAATAAGGACAAAGGGCAGGATGTAGGTGTAGGGGAATAGGACAAAGGGCAGGATGTAGGTGTAGGGGAATAGGGCAAAGGGCAGGATGTAGGTGTAGGGGAATAGGGGAAAGGGCAGGATGTAGGGGAATAGGGCAAAGGGCAGGATGTAGGTGTAGGGGAATAGGACAAAGGGCAGGATGTAGGTGTAGGGGAATAGGACAAAGGGCAGGATGTAGGTGTAGGGGAATAGGGCAAAGGGCAGGATGTAGGTGTAGGGGAATAGGGCAAAGGGCAGGATGTAGGTGTAGGGGAATAGGGCAAAGGGCAGGATGTAGGTGTAGGGGAATAGGGGAAAGGGCAGGATGTAGGTGTAGGGGAATAGGGCAAAGGGCAGGATGTAGGTTTAGGGGAATAGGGGAAAGGGCAGGATGTAGGGGAATAGGGCAAAGGGCAGGATGTAGGTGTAGGGGAATAGGACAAAGGGCAGGATGTAGGTGTAGGGGAATAGGACAAAGGGCAGGATGTAGGTGTAGGGGAATACGACAAAGGGCAGGATGTAGGTGTAGGGGAATACGACAAAGGGCAGGATGTAGGTGTAGGGGAATAGGACAAAGGGCAGGATGTAGGTGTAGGGGAATAGGACAAAGGGCAGGATGTAGGTGTAGGGGAATAGGGCAAAGGGCAGGATGTAGGTTTAGGGGAATAGGGGAAAGGGCAGGATGTAGGGGAATAGGGCAAAGGGCAGGATGTAGGTGTAGGGGAATAGGACAAAGGGCAGGATGTAGGTGTAGGGGAATAGGACAAAGGGCAGGATGTAGGTGTAGGGGAATACGACAAAGGGCAGGATGTAGGTGTAGGGGAATACGACAAAGGGCAGGATGTAGGTGTAGTGGAATAGGACAAAGGGCAGGATGTAGGTGTAGGGGAATAGGACAAAGGGCAGGATGTAGGTGTAGGGGAATACGACAAAGGGCAGGATGTAGGTGTAGTGGAATAGGACAAAGGGCAGGATGTAGGTGTATGATGTCACTCAGAGACTGCATTTGTTGTCTTGATCAGTAACTTGTGCTTAACACAGTGCAAACTGAAATATGAGTGAAGTATCCATAAGGTTGATCAGAATCAGCTCTTGAGCTCTTGAGCTGTATGTGAACCTTAGATCAGATGTAAACTCCCTAAATAAAAACTAAAAATACACTTTACAGTTTTCTTTAAAGGGTCAGTAAAGTAAACATTAATTTACATTGATTGCATAGAGCATTACATTTTAAACAACTTTCCAATTTACTTCTGTTACCAGTTTTGCTTAGTTCTCTTGGTATCATTTGTCAAAGAGTAATCCTAGGTGAGTTCTGGAGGATGCACGTGTCTAGCCATCTGGCAGCAGCGTTTGCAACCTTGTTTATAGCAATTTTATAGACTGCTAAAGACACATGCACACTCCTAAGCTGCTCCTGCCTATGTTTACTCTTCAACAAACGATGGCAAGAAAACAAAGCAAATGTGATAATAGAAGTAAATTGGTAAGCTCTTTCTGAGTCATGAAAGTGTCATTTTGACTTTACCGTCTGTCACGGGATGGGGATGGAGGAGCGGTCAGTCCTGGCTTTTAGCAATCTTCTGCACCAGTGTAGCACAGACCTGTGGGTCACAGCCGGCTCGGTGCACCAGGAGCAGACAAGTGACAATAGCTCATAACTCCCAGTGACACAACTGAGGGAACTGCAGGGGTATAAGTAGCACTTCTTATCTCACTCTAGCTGCCATAAAACAATAAAATGACCCTTTATTATACACTGAACAATCAGTGACGGTGACCAATTAGCAGCCTAACGGTAAGCCAACCAATAGCAGAAAGTCTAGTGAAGCAAATCCTGGTTGGTCAGTAACTCGACTCTTGATTGGCTAAAACAAATACTGGTACTGGTTTAGCTGTCTGCTATATACTCTTGTACCATTACCTCTGCTGATATGTTTAAGTACTGGTTTAGCTGTCTGCTATATACTCTTGTACCATTACCTCTGCTGATACGTTTCAGTACTGGTTTAGCTGTCTGCTATATACTCTTGTACCATTACCTCTGCTGATATGTTTAAGTACTGGTTTAGCTGTCTGCTATATACTCTTGTACCATTACCTCTGCTGATATGTTTCAGTACTGGTTTAGCTGTCTGCTATATACTCTTGTACCATTACCTCTGCTGATATGTTTCAGTAGTGGTTTAGCTGTCTGCTATATACTCTTGTACCATTACCTCTGCTGATACGTTTCAGTACTGGTTTAGCTGTCTGCTATATACTCTTGTACCATTACCTCTGCTGATACATTTCAGTACTGGTTTGGCTGTCTGCTATATACTCTTGTACCATTACCTCTGCTGATATGTTTCAGTACTGGTTTAGCTGTCTGCTATATACTCTTGTACCATTACCTCTGCTGATATGTTTCAGTACTGGTTTAGCTGTCTGCTATATACTCTTGTACCATTACCTCTGCTGATATGTTTAAGTACTGGTTTAGCTGTCTGCTATATACTCTTGTACCATTACCTCTGCTGATATGTTTCAGTACTGGTTTAGCTGTCTGCTATATACTCTTGTACCATTACCTCTGCTGATATGTTTCAGTACTGGTTTAGTTGTCTGCTATATACTCTTGTACCATTACCTCTGCTGATATGTTTCAGTACTGATTTAGCTGTCTGCTATATACTCTTGTACCATTACCTCTGCTGATATGTTTCAGTACTGTTTTAGCTGTCTGCTATATACTCTTGTACCATTACCTCTGCTGATATGTTTAAGTACTGGTTTAGCTGTCTGCTATATACTCTTGTACCATTACCTCTGCTGATATGTTTCAGTACTGGTTTAGCTGTCTGCTATATACTCTTGTACCATTACCTCTGCTGATACGTTTCAGTACTGGTTTAGCTGTCTGCTATATACTCTTGTACCATTACCTCTGCTGATACGTTTCAGTACTGGTTTAGCTGTCTGCTATATACTCTTGTACCATTACCTCTGCTGATATGTTTCAGTACTGGTTTAGCTGTCTGCTATATACTCTTGTACCATTACCTCTGCTGATACGTTTAAGTACTGGTTTAGCTGTCTGCTATATACTCTTGTACCATTACCTCTGCTGATATGTTTCAGTAGTGGTTTAGCTGTCTGCTATATACTCTTGTACCATTACCTCTGCTGATACGTTTCAGTAGTGGTTTAGCTGTCTGCTATATACTCTTGTGCCATTACCTCTGCTGATATGTTTCAGTGCTGGTTTAGCTGTCTGCTATATACTCTTGTACCATTACCTCTGCTGATATGTTTCAGTACTGGTTTAGCTGTCTGCTATATACTCTTGTACCATTACCTCTGCTGATACGTTTCAGTACTGGTTTAGCTGTCTGCTATATACTCTTGTACCATTACCTCTGCTGATATGTTTCAGTACTGGTTTAGCTGTCTGCTATATACTCTTGTACCATTACCTCTGCTGATATGTTTCAGTACTGGTTTAGCTGTCTGCTATATACTCTTGTACCATTACCTCTGCTGATACATTTCAGTACTGGTTTGGCTGTCTGCTATATACTCTTGTACCATTACCTCTGCTGATATGTTTCAGTACTGGTTTAGCTGTCTGCTATATACTCCTCTACCATTACCTCTGCTGATATGTTTCAGTACTGGTTTAGCTGTCTGCTATATACTCTTGTACCATTACCTCTGCTGATATGTTTCAGTACTGGTTTAGCTGTCTGCTATATACTCCTGTACCATTACCTCTGCTGATATGTTTCAGTACTGGTTTAGCTGTCTGCTATATACTCTTGTACCATTACCTCTGCTGATACGTTTCAGTACTGGTTTAGCTGTCTGCTATATACTCTTGTACCATTACCTCTGCTGATATGTTTCAGTACTGGTTTAGCTGTCTGCTATATACTCTTGTACCATTACCTCTGCTGATATGTTTCAGTACTGGTTTAGCTGTCTGCTATATACTCTTGTACCATTACCTCTGCTGATACGTTTCAGTACTGGTTTGGCTGTCTGCTATATACTCTTGTACCATTACCTCTGCTGATATGTTTCAGTACTGGTTTGGCTGTCTGCTATATGCGAATGGGTGTCTTACATGGTAAGTATATACTTTTATTATATGACACTCTCAGCTATGTATTGGGCACTTTTTAAGTAAAGTTGTTATATATTGTTTGTATACATGCCTTGATTCAGTAATTCAGTGCCTCTTTTTAGGAACTTGAATTAGTGGCTAATATGTCTCAAAGGTTGGTGGAGTTTATGAAACATGTTGTGTTTGGGGGCTATAAATTTATTTAAAACAATTTGGCAAGTTTTGGTGTATAAACTATTTTTTTACTTACCTCCATTTTTTCAAATGTTATTTCAAATTTGCGCGCAAATGCTATTTACGTCATGCGTCATCATTTCTCCTTTTTTCTAGCATTATAAGATCCACCCCAGGCCACTCAGTGATCTCAGAAAACACTTAGAGAGCTTTTGTGCAGCATTGTTTTTATTTGAATAATTCGAATAATCTGTTAATTCTTTTTATAATTATTCACTCTGTTTCCCATTCTCTCAAACCTGTTTTATTTATCATATATAGGAGCATGGATATACATTTGCAGAAATGTTTTTCCACGACTTCATTCCTTATTGTTGGGAAATACAACACCTGGCCACCAGGAGGAGGCAAAGACACCCCAGCCAAAGACTTAAATATCCCTCCCACTTCCCCTTTCCCCCCAGTCATTCTTTACCTTTAATCACTATAGGAGGTGGCAGAGAAGTGTCAGAAGATTTGGATAGTCCTGTAATGGATATGTTCCCTTCAAGAAAGGACTGGAGTTTTAAGTAATCATGTCAACCTCTCAGTGAGAGTATTGAAGAAAGTTAGAGTCTGGAGATGCAGGGCAAGTCCTGAGCAATCAGTGTTGACGAGTTTCACTGCTTGCTGCTACACACTCAAGTCCATGTCAGAAGCACTGCTGCAAGACTGTCACACTTGAGAGGCTGTGTCTGTTCCACAGCATGGATCCTGAAGGGTAAGACCGTTTTTTATATATACACTTTAAAACGCTATACAGGGTCACAGTGCGGCTCCTTTATACCTCGATAGACTCAAGGGTTAACATCTCCATCAGGGAGATTATTTGAACAGCTAGGGGATTTATATCTGCTTAATGTGAGTTTTTTGGGGCTTAGACTGTGTTTTTTGGCTTGGAATGAACAGGCTTCACTTTAGTTTTTGAAGTGTTGCGCAGCTCATAATAGCTTAGCGCCCTTTTTCATTGCAGGGGAAGTCCTTTCTTACGCACTACGTAACTGGGTGCGGTCTCTTTAATTTCCTAAGATCCTGCTGCAGACATCATTCCTGAGGAGAGCGTTTTCACTATTAGCTGTCTGGGTCAAGGAGGTGGTGAGTGCCCCAGCCATTGGGAGTATTAAAGTGCCGTTTTTTTAAATAAAAGCGTTTTTTTTGTTTGTCCTTCTGTGAGTATATACAAAGATATGGAGGACTCTGATACTACATTAAAAGGTTTAGCTCCTTCTGTACTGATTAATAATTCCTGTTTATAGTGTGAGGAGGCTGTGGTTTGCCCGCCTGCTCAATTTTGTTTCATTTGCCTAAACACTGTTCTAAAGTCTAAGAAGGGAGACAAGCCTGCTAATACTCATAGCGCTATTAGCCCTTCTGAGCCGTCTACTTCTCAGGAATCTGGGTCCAGAGAAATTACTACCCTTTCTACATTACCAGTTCCAGATGCAGTTTACCGCGCAGTTACAATCAGCGGTATCTGCAGCCCTGAGTGCCTTACCTCTCTCTAACAAACTCAAGAGAAAGGTTAAACATAGTTCTCCTGACCTAGAGTCATCTAAATATCTGTCGGATTTAGCTACTATATCCCAGCTATCCGAGGATGAGTTAACCTCTGTAGCTTCAGAGGGTGAATTTTCTGAGTCGGAGACTTCAATTTCTAAACCTCCTTCAGTGGAGGAACCCTCCTTTAGATTTAAAATTGAGCATCTGCGTTTTTTATTAAAGGAGGTTTTGTCTACACTAGATGGCAAATAATATTAACGAATGGGAAAGAGTATGAATTTCTTTTTCCCCCTCATCTTCTTTTAAAAAATTATTCCCGATCCCTGACTCTCAATTAGATTTGTGGGGCTCCATCCCTAAGGTGGATGGTGCTATCTCTATGCTGACTAAGCATACTACTATTCCTCTGGAGTATAGTTCTTCTTCTAGTTAGCCTATGGATAAGTAAAAGGAAACTTTTCTGAGGAAGATGTACAACATACAGGGTTTTTATTTCAACCGGCGGAAACTGTAGCCACGGTTGCTGGAGCCAGCTACCTACTGTTGCTACACTCTGTCGGAGCTCATTGAGGTGGAGACTCCCCTCGAGGATATTCATGAGAGAATTAAAGCACTGAGAATTGCTAACTCCTTCATCTGTGACGTGAATATGCAGATTATTCGCATAAATGCAAAGACTGGTGGCTTTGCGGTTCTAGCCCGCCATGCTCTCTGGTTGAAGTCTTGGTCTGCGGATATAAAGTCTAAATCCAGACACCTTTCTCTTCCCTTCAATGGGAAGATTTTATTCGGTCCAGGGCTGGACTCCATTATCTCTACGGTTACTGGAGGGAAAGGTGCCTTCCTACTACAGGATAAGAAGAATAGGCCTAAGGGACAGCAACTGTCTAATTTTCATTCCTTTTGTGCTGACAAGTCACAACAACAGCAGTCCTCTTCCAATCCCGAGCAGCCCAAGAGTATTGGAAGCCGGCTCACTCCTGGAATAAGTCCAAACAGACTAAGAAGCCCGCCAAGAACAAATCGTCATGAAAAGGCGACCCCCGATCCGGGATCGGATCGAGTAGGGGGCAGACTGTCTCTTTTTTTCAGATGCTTGGTTCCAGGATGTACAGGACCCTTGGGTCCTGGAGGTTGCATCTTAATGATAAAGAATAGGATTCAAGTCTCATCCACCCAGGGGCAGATTCCTACTCTCCAATCTGTCTACAAGACCAGAAAAGGGGGCTGCCTTCTTACATTGCGTTTGGGATCTCTTCTCTCTAGGAGTAATTGTCCTGGTACCTACAGCAGAAAGAGGTTTGGGGTTTTATTCAAAGCTTTTCATGGGTCCAAAGGAGGGAACTTTTCATCCAATTCTGGACCTAAAGTGCCTAAACAAGTTTCTGAGTGTTCCCTCTTTCAAGATGGAGACAATATGGTCAATCCTTCCTCTGGTTCAGGAAGGACAGTTTATGACCACAATAGACCTGAAGGATGCATATCTTCACATCCTGATTCACAGGGAACATATTCTTGGTACAGGCACCGTCTTTTCATCTAGCGGAATATCATTCGGAGTCCCTTCTCAATCTTTTTCGATCACATGGATGGAAGATAAACTTGGAAAAGAGTTTTTACTCCTAGTACAAGGGTGAATTTTCTGGGAACTATAATAGACTCCATATCCATGAGAATATTACTCACAGATCAGAGACGTTGCAAGCTAACTTTTGCATGTCTTGCCCTCCAGGCCTCCTTGAGACCCTCAGTGGCTCAGTGTATTGAGGTGATCAGACTCATGGTGTCTTGTATGGACATCATTCCTTTTGCCAGATTCCATCACAGATTCCTTACAACTATGCATGCTGAGACAATGCTACCATTCAGATCTGTCTAAACAGATGGTGCTGGACAACCTGTCGAGACTCGCTCTCTTGGTGACTTTGTCCAGGTCACGTGCTTCTTGAGATAGTCCTGGGAGATTGTGAATATAGACGCAAGCCTTTCCAGCTGGGGAGCCGTTTGAGGTGCCAAGACGGCACAAAGTCTGTGGACTAGGGAGGAGTCCTCCCTTCCGATCAATATTTTGGAACTACGGGCAATCTTCAATGCCTTGAAGGCTTGGCCCCTTCTGGGTTCATCCCAGTTTATCAGATTCCAATCAGACAATATAATCTCGGTTGCCTATATCAACCATCAGGGTGGAACGAGAAGTTCCTTGGCTATGAGAGAAGTATCTCAGATACTAGAGTGGACGGAGACTCAAGGATGTACATTGTCAGTGATCCACATTCCGGGTGTGGACTACTGGAAAGCGAACTTCTTTAGTAGGCAATTCTTTCACCAAGGGGAATGGTCTCTCCACCCCAAGGTGTTTGCAGAGATATGTAGCGAGTGGGGGATGCCGGAGATAGATCTCATGGCATACCGCCTCAATACCAAGCTACCCAGGTATGGGTCGAGATCAAGGGATCCTCAGGCGGAATTGATGCCCTATCAGTACCATGGAGGTTCAGACTCATATATCTTTTACCTCCATTACCGCTTCTCCCTCATGTGGTGGCTTGCATCAAGCAGGAGTGAGCATCAGTGATTCTGATTGCTCCATTGTGGCCACGAAGGACGCGGTTTGTGATCTGGTGGGGATGTCCTCATCTCCTCAGTGGAGGTTACCTTGTCGCAGAGATCAGCTGATACATGGTCCCTTCATTCATCAAAATCTAGATTCTCTGAGGCTGACTGCGTGGAGATTGAACGCTTAGTCTTAGCCAAGAGAGGGTTTTCTGAGAATGTTATCGACACTCTGGTTCAAGCTTGTAAGCCAGTTACTCGTCGTATCTACCATAAAGTGTGGAGGACTTGCTTGTACTGGTGTGAAGAGCATGGTTTTTCCTGGCATAAGGTTAAGGTTGCCAGAATTTTATCTTTTCTCCAGTATGGACTGGAGAAGGGTTTATCTGCTAGTTCCCTGAAGGGACAGATATCAGCCCTGTCGGTATCACTGCACAAAAGATTGGCTGAGCTTCTAGAGGTGCATTCCTTTGTTAAGGCTCTGACTAGGATCAGACCTGTGTTTAGATCTGGGGCACCGCCTTGGAGTCTCAATCTTGTTCTTATTGTTTTGCAGCAGGCTTCGTTTGAGCCTATGCATACTGTTGACATTAAATTGTTATCTTGGAGGGTTCTTTTTTGTTGGATTTTGCTTCTGCGTGCAGAGTTTCTGAAATTTCAGTTTTCATGCTGATAAGGCGGTTTTACACACTAAATTATGGTTCCTCCTTAAGGTGGTGTCGGATCATAAAATTTATCAAGAGATTGTTGTTCCTTTCTTGTGTCCTAATCCTTCTTCAGCGAAGGAACGTTTTCTTCACAATCTAGATGTGGTACATGCCTTGAAGTTCTATTTTCAGGCTACTAAGGCATTCAGACAATCTTCTTCTTTGTTTGTCATTTATACGGTGAAGTGTAAGGGGCAGAAGGCTACTACGACTTCTCTATCTTTCTGGTTGAGGAGTGTCATCCGCTTATCTTATGAGACAGTGGGAGGACAGCCTATTGAGAGGATTACGGCTCATTCCACTAGTGCAGTGGCTTCCTCTTGGGCTTTTAAGAATGAAGCCTCAATGGATCAGATTTGTAAGGTGGCTACCTGGTCCTCCTTACACACTTTTTCTAAATTTTATAAGTTTGATGTGTTTGCTTCTGCTGAAGCAGCATTCGGGAGAAAAGTTTTGCAGGCTGTGGTGCCCTCAGAATAGGGTCCGCCTCTTTTTTCTGTTCCTTCCCGTTATTCATTCAGTGTCCTCTGGAGCTTGGGTATAGTTTTCCCAACAGTAAAGGAATGAAGTTGTAGACTCTCCCTGCCTTATGGAAGGAAAACATAATTTATGCTTATCGGGTAAATTCCTTTCCTTCATGGCAGGGACAGTCCACGACCCCGCCCGTAATTTATGTTTTTGTTGGGCGGCTCCCTTTTTATATTTCTCCTGGCACCTTTTATACCCTGATGTTTCTCCTACTTTTCCTTGTTCCCTCGGCAGAATGACTGGGCAATAGGGAAAGTGGGAGGGATATTCAAAGGGACAGTCAAGTCCAAAAAAAACTTTTATGATTCAAATAGGGCATGTAATTTTAAACAACTTTCCAATTTACTTTTATCACCAATTTTGCTTTGTTCTCTTGGTATTCTTAGTTGAAAGCTAAACCTAGGAGGTTCATATGCTAATTTCTTAGACCTTGAAGGCCGCCTCTGCATTTGACAGTTTTTTAGTTCATGTGTTTCATATAGATAACATTGAGCTCATGCATGTGAATTTACAGAGGAGTGAGCACTGATTGGGTAAAATGCAAGTCTGTCAAAAGAACTGAAATAAGGGGGCAGCCTGCAGAGGCTTAGATTAGATACAAGGTAATCACAGAGGTAAAACATGTATTATTATAACTGTTGGTTATGCAAAACTAAGGAATGGGTTATGTCTCAAACTGAACCTGCCCCAGATGTTACCATAGGATTTGAGCTACCTAAACATGTTTCTACCAAAGCTAAGTGTGTTTGTTGATAAAAAAAAAAAGCTGTCAAAACAAGAGCCACATAATTGAGCTAAAGAATTTAGATCAATTTGTTAAATGCTGATAATATCTCTGAGTACAAATGCATCAACTGTTATTCCATCTCAGTCTAATGTACAAAGCATTTCTGCAGAAATGAAAGATTTTATTGCTGCATATATAGAGAAGGCAATGACTGCTATTCTGCCTTCAAAGAAACGTAAAAGGGTTTTGCAAAATTGTCCTAACTCTAGTGAATTTTGTACTGACCACCAGCATACTGATGTATCCTCTACTGATGGGGTTTCCTCTGATTCAGAGGACCCACGTCAGAGACAGAAATAGACAAATCTTTTTTTTATTTAAGAGAGAATATATTTGCTCTCTTTTAAAGGAAGTATTGTTTACTATGGGTGTTGAGGAGTCTAAACCTCCTGATGATAAAGATAACATTCGTTTAAATTCTGTATTTAATACTACTTTTATTACTCCTGAAGTATTTCCAATTCCAGATGCTATCTCTGATGTGATTACTAAAGAATGGTCTAAACCTGGTACATCTTTTAACCCTTCTTCTAGGTTTAAAATGTGTATCATTTGCCTGTTGCTAATATGGAGCTTTGGGAAACAGTCCCTAAGGTTGATTGGGCTATTTCCACTCTTGCCAAATATACTGCTATTCCTATGGAGGAAAGTACTACATTGAAGGATCCTTTAGATAGGAAGCTTGATAGGAAGGGCATATTTACATACTGGCTATAATCTTAGACCAGCTATATCTATGGCTGATGTTGCTGCTGCTTCTACTTTTTGACTTTTTGTTTGGACAGTTTAGCACAGCATTCTTCAGATCCTGATTTATCTAACATTATCCTTTTACTTCAACATGCAAATAATTTTATTTGTGATGCTATTTTTGATGTTATAATGATCAATGTCAAATTTGTCTTTAGCTATTCTAACTAGAAGAGCTTTATGGCTTAAATCTTGGAATGCTGACATGGTGTCTAAAACTAGATTCGTCCAGGCTTTGACTCATATCAAACTTGTTATTAAATCTATTTCTCCTTCTTGGAGTCTAAATTTGGTATTAAAGACTTTGCAGGCTCCTAATTTTGAGCTATTGCATTCTTTGAACATTAAACTACTTTCTTGGAAAGTGTTATTTCTCTTGGCCAACTCTTCTGCTAGAAGAATTTCTGATTTGTCTGCTCTCTCTTGGGAGTCTCTTTATCTGATTTTCCATCAAGATAAAGCTGTTTTGCAGACTTCATTCAAATTTTTGCCTAAAGTTGTGAACTATAGGGAAATGATTGTTCTTTCCTTGTGTCCTAATCCTAAGAATACTCTTGAAAGATCTTTTCAATCTTTGGATGTGATAAGAGCTTTGAAATATTATGTTGATGCTACAAAGGTTTTCAGAAAGACTTCTAGTCTATTTGTTATTTTTTATGGTTCTAGAAAAGGTCAGAAAGCCTCTGCCATTTCTTTGGTATCTTGGTTGAAACTTCTGATTCACAAAGCTTATTTGGAGGTGGGGCAGTCTCCGCCTCAGAGAATTACAGCTCATTCTACAAGATCAGTTGCCACATCTTGGGCTTTCAAGAATGAAGCTTCAGTTGATCAAATCTGCAAAGCAGCCACTTGGTCTTCTTTGCATACCTTTACTTAATTTTACCATTTTGATGTTTTTGCTTCTTCAGAAGCAGCTTTTGGTAGAAAGGTTCTTCAGGCAGTTGTCTCGGTTTGATTCTAGTGCCTGTTATTTAATTTTTTTTTTAATTTTTAAGAAAGCTTAAATAATGTTTTGGATTTAATTTCTCAGCGGAAATAGCTGTTTTTATTTTATCCCTCCCTTTATTTTTTGTTACTCGTGGACTTTCACATCTTGGGTATTATATCCCATCAGTAACAAGCTCATGGACTCTCGCCACCTATATGAAAGAAAACATAATTTATGTAAGAACTTACCTAATAAATTAATTTCCACCCATTTTTTTGGAGTTATGATTTTTTTTTTTTGTATAAAGCACATTATTTATCCTATTCCTCTTTTTTATGCTTTTATTCCTTATACACATCACTAACTTGGCTATACATTAAACTGAGGTATGAGTGAGGTGGAAGGTGTATTTATAGGCATTTGAGGTTTGGGAAACTTTACCCCCTCCTGGTAGGAATGTATATCCCATCAGTAACAAGCTTGTGGACTCTCACTATCATGAAAGAAATGAATTTATCAGGTAAGTTCTTACATAAATGATATTGTTTCAGTCCATTAGAGGAGTGCCTACGTTTTATGGAGTTTAATTTTGAGTTTGCCTGGCTGCAGATTCTCGCTAATCCCCACATGCTCTTTATACATAAAACGGCCAAGGGAGCTTGTTGGACTGTTTTATCAATGTTGCAGCTCCAACTTTTCCTGGTAACAATGTAAAATACACATTTTAAAATTCACTTGCCATTATTACAAACAATAAATGTAAAACTATTTTATTTCCCCATAACAAGTTCAGGGAAGGATTATCTGTGACACTGTCCCTTTAAGGAGAAAAATATAAAGTAACATCTATTATGAGGAGGGAGATGTCTTGTAAATTTTGTCAGAGGGGAGGCCCATCCCCAAAGACTTTGAAAATCCCTGTTGTACAGTGACTGATTAGGACTTATCTATGTCCATTGATGGTGACAGGTTGTCTCAATCAATGACTAGGAGTCAGTCACCTCTGTCTAATGATAAGTAGTAGTCACCTCTGTTTAAAGATGGTCACAAGTTGTCTGTATCTAGCACTGAACAAAGCTCACCTGTATCTGTTGATGAGTAGGAATAACCTCTGTCTAGTGATGGTCACAAGTTGTCTGTATCTAGCACTGAACAAAGCTCACCTGTATCTGATGATGAGCAGGAGTAACCTCTGTCTAGAGATGGTCACAGGTTGTCTGTATCTAGCACTGAACAAAGCTCACCTGTATCTGATGATGAGCAGGAGTAACCTCTGTCTAGAGATGGTCACAGGTTGTCTGTATCTAGCACTGAACAAAGCTCACCTGTATCTGTTGATGAGTAGGAATAACCTCTGTCTAGTGATGGTCACAGGTTGTCTGTATCTAGCAATGAACAACGCTCACCTGTATCTGGTGATGAGCAGGAGTAACCTCTGTCTAGAGATGGTCACAGGTTGTCTGTATCTAGCAATGAACAACGCTCACCTGTATCTGGTGATGAGCAGGAGTAACCTCTGTCTAGTGATGGTCACAAGTTGTCTGTATCTAGCACTGAACAAAGCTCACCTCTATCTGGTGATGAGTAGGAATCACCTCTGTCTATAGATGGTCACAAGTTGTCTGTAGCTGGGGGGCGGAGCCTACAGCTGTAGCGGCAGGACGTGTCTTGAGGGAGCTCCTGGCTCTATTTTGGAGTTTCACTTGATTATATTGCTTTTCTCTAAAACTGAGTTTACTTCACAGCTAAAACCTAGCTAACTACTACTAGATTCAAGAATCTGTCAACCCTGGGAGGATCTTTCAGGATTAATCTTTGCCTACGCTCTACAGTTAGGCCTCACGGCTGCTGCGCCCACACAGTGTTTGCCTGTTTGTGGAGCCGGAGCTGCCACATATTCCCCCCCTAGGAGACTGGGGTTACGAGTAGTACTACTTACTACTACAGCAAATTACTTCCTACCATGGACGCCTTGGAAGCAGTGGGCGTATGGGAGCGCACAATGGAGACCGCGATCACGCAATCCTATGAGCAGCTGCTAAAGGATCTCAGCATGCTACTTTTCACTGAAGCAAATCACCATATTACTTTACCCACGGAGCCTGCTGACTGTTGCCAGCCGAGGGACATGGACATTCCTCTTTTGCAACCGCAAGTGGGGTCGGAGCATCCACACGCTCAGATTTACAGGGCCCATGCTGTGCCACAGGGTCTCACTGCAGGCCCGTGTGATCCAGAGTGGGAGACAGCAGACCTGGCGCAATTGCCAGTGGAGTCGAGCCCTGAGGTGAAGGCATCAGGGTCCCACACCCTAAAGAATACTCGGCAGGACGTGACTCCATCGCCAACCTGGATGCAGAGTGCCATGCTCCCAAACCTGACCGTGCTAGATAGACTTCCCTCCCAAGCCGCATAGTGGCCTGATCCACTGAGGTCCCCACCGCTCTCCTGCTGGGATCCCGGCGGTGTGTGCCAGCTGCTCCTTTCTGGGTCGCTGCTTACCCCTCTTGAGTGCCTCCAGTGCGGTTATTGCTGGGGGGGTCATGGGCCATACTTGAACTAGACCCGGTCTGCCAGCAAACTGTCTTTTGAGTTAAGTGGTGCGGAGGGGATGAGTGAAGCCTATGTCGCCACATATGTTGTACTGCCGGGCGGTAGTTTGCCCTGTTGGAAGGCCGATGTGAGATGTCTTCAAACAGAACTGGCATCTGAGGGACATACAGAGACTCTCTATCACCGAGCTGGCCGCAACTGATTAACCATGCCGCTCCTACAGAACTGTGGTCAAGCTCACCTGAATTGCTACACGGAGACAGTAAGGAATGCTTATACTCCTAAGTGGGGTTTATTTTATAATAGGTGTGAGCCGCAGCCCTTGAATTGATATGTCCCGTTTTCAAACACTAAAGACTTACACATATTACCTGGATCTATATATGTCCTGATAAGCTTCAGATATATGGCTGCTGTCTGTAGCTTAATCGTTGTAAATAGTTGTGAAATGTACAATTACACCCATGAAGTGTGTCCCATTACTGGCCCTGACGATTAATACTGTGTACATGAGCGCTTAGTCCGTATAGGGTGCTAACATTTTTATATCTGTTTGTTAATGTAGAATCTGAGGCAGATGCCGGATATTTCAGATTAAGTCAGGTAGTTCTATAACCATGTTTTATTATAGCCTTCTACATAAACATACCTATACACTATGGTTCCTACACGTTTAAGCTACAGACCTAAGTGACATCTTGCTAGAATATAAATATTTATGCCTATGTATGTTATTACTAAATTACCTGAATACTATATTTCTATCAGGATGCTATAACCTAAAGTCATAAGTCTGACCATAGATACCAAGCTTCTCCACTAGATGGGAGTGAAGTTTTACTCCTCAATTTAAAAATGCGCCAATGCTTTTTCAGTTTTATTCACTTCAGAGCAGCATTCAGTCATCTGAGATATTCCTCCAGAGTGACATGGAGCAATTCTACCAAACATTTTGTATAGACCTCCCCTGTCCCTTAGAGTTTAACCTGTGATGGTATCAATCCACTCTGCCATATACTTTTTAAGCCAAACAGCTATTGTATATCTGAGACTGTTGTGCTTGGTTTCATATCTAAGCAATCATCTTTTACATGCTGTGAAGGTTGGAATAATCCAGATTGATAGCAGTTATTAATGTTATCCTCCATATTACCCCCTACTGGCAATTGTGCTCCAAATTGGAATTGCACTGTAGTCAAAGTAAATCCCAAAGCCTACCCAGCGTGGTATTTTTTCCTTCTATTTAATCGACTTAGGCCTGGCAGATAACAGATGATGATGTAAAATTAACTCAACTAACTGCTATACCAGCTATACTAGGCCAGTTTTATTTTCAAGTATAGTATTGCTAGATCGCATAATTTTGATATTTCTAGTCTATTACCATAGGACTCATTCATATGACTTTATATTATATGCTAGTTAATAATGTGTAAATTCAAGGTCCAAAAGTGACCATCTAATGGTTATTCCTTAAGAGTTGCAACCTATACCCTATCGGTCTTCTCGCTCCCCATGTGCCTCTCTACTTAAGGTCTCGCTCCTACAGTTTACTCTTACATCCTGGGGCTGCAGACATTGTTGTTTTAATCCAGAATACTATGTCGAGACTGTGGATGTTTAAATTAAGTGTTATAAGTTTTCCCCTATCGTACAATTCTGGATTAACTGGGCCCATGAGAGACCCTACAAAAGGTTTGGGGACTTTTATTTTAGTTTATTACCATTTGCGATTACCAATTACATAAATATAAAAGCAGTTTTGCCACCTATTGGGATCCGGAGGTGTCAGAACTGCTTGTTTATGGTTACCTTCCCCTTTTCATGGAGGGGCTCTCTGTTATATCAATGTTTAGATTGTGGTTGTGGCCGGACCTGCGTGTCTGATCCTTTTGGTCTGATCCTTTTGATTATGTTATTTTGAGCAGGAGACCTGCGTGTCTCCAACTGTTACTTTTTTATCTGAAAATCTAATAAAAACATAAAAAAAAAAAAAGTTGTCTGTAGCTAACAATTAACAAAGTTCACCTGTATCTGGTAATGGGTAGGAGTCACCTCTGTCTAGAGACGGTCACACATTGTCTGTATCTAGCACTGAATAGAACTCACCTGTATCTGGTAATGAGTAGGAGTCACCTCTGTCTATAGATGGTCACAAGTTGTCTGTATCTAGCAATTAACAAAGTTCACCTGTGTCACAGATATCAGACGGCTAAGGCTACCCCCCACCCCCCTACAACCTCACCCCTGTTGTTTCTCAGTGGTTTTGGGCTCCTCAGAGCAACCACCATCTCTGGAAGCTGCTTGCTTTGTGTTGGCTTGTTTTTGTGTTCAGAGAAAAGTTGGTGTATGACCAGGAAAATCCTCCTAGGCTGGCCGGGCTTCTGGAACTCCCGGTCGGCCACAGGACAGCAGAACACCCACAAAATTTAACCCAGGTCGCTCCAGCAACCATGTGCCCCAGAGCTCCGCTCTTTTGGGGATTAGTAGCCCCTGGGGAGTACAAGGGGTGGGGGAATTGCCGGAGGGGAGCTCCTTTGGGAACCAGGGTTTTTGGACACCCCTAACCCCATAACTTCATCGGACTGTAACTCCGGTCCCCAGAAACGAATCATGCTGATTTTTGGACTGTGAAATCTGGGGACAGCGAGCTTTAAAATGACACCCTGTGCCTGCCGCTCCACCGGGATCACCCCGAAACCGCCACCCATATGTATTGGGATTATGTGGGACTGTGGCTCCTATGGAGGTGCCGGGCTGTCTGGAGGGGTGGGAATGGTGGGAAAATAGTGGTATTGTCCAGGGTCTTATCAAGATGAGCTGACTGTATAAAAGGAGTGTGTGTTTTCAATAAAATCAGTTCCTGTCTAACTTGAATGCTAGTGTGTCTAGTTATTTGAGTTGGTTCCAGCTAAAATCACTTTGCTGGGCTACATAGCAGCCTGTTCCAGGCAGAGTAAGGAGCCTCAGGCAGAGCTATCCAGGCTGGGTAGCTGGAGTCTGCCACAGGGTGGGACCCTGAGTACTGGTGCTGTCGGGCATCAGGGGTGGCTACAGGCTGTGGTCACTTGCCAGCTACATAGCTGCAGTCGGCAGGAAGGAAGCAGGACCCCTTTTGGCGGAGCTACCCAGTCGGGGTAGCCGGGGGTATCCATCACATTGGCTGGCAGCGGTGGGATCTGCTTCTTTTACAAGGTTCCTGCTGACAGAGGAGACATACCACAGTAGCCGGTAAATATGGAGGCAGAGTTCCTAGGGAGAGTACAAAAGATGCTGACTGGAACAAAGGATCCTTGTTCGGAACAGGACGTTCTGACATGGAGGAACCTTGTCCTCCGAGACCTTTGGTGGGAGGCTCTGCAACAGGAGCAGGAAAATGGAAAGGTCCTCCCCACGAATGACACGAGATTCCGGGTACGGTGGACCGTGAGACTGCCTTTCCTGGGAGAACAGCCAAAGAAGGAATGGCTAGCTGTTCTACATAGACTGATCCAGCAAGAGATGTGGGTGGAGGATGGCTATCGAGCCCTCCAATGGCTCGCTATGCAAGCGCAGCCATGGCTGGAGGAAGGATCCCCCACAGAGGGCTTTGGCTTCGGCGGCCCTGGATTGTTGTTTACAAAAAGGACAGAGGACCCACAGTTTGGGAGCGAGACAGACCAGGGTCTAGAGGATATCTCTGGGCTCCAAGAGGAACTGCTGGATCTCTTGGAGGAGACCTGGCTGCTGGACGATCTGGATTTTATAATTGACCAGGAAGAGGCACTGGTCAAGGAATACAAGAGGCTGCTGGATCTCGCTAAGCAGCGTGCCAGGGGCATACAGACCTGGGGTGCAGCCCTCTGGGATTCATGGAGCTTGACTGTGGAGGAGTGGCAGCAAAGAGAAAGGGAACCAGGGCTCCTGGATCCTGATCAGCAGTCTGGCTCTGAGATTATAGACTTGGAGAAGGGAGAGATGGATGTCGATAACTCTCCCCAGCGGCAGAGCCATCCCCTGGGAGCGGAGATAGTCGTCCTCCCTCCCCGTAAACAGAACCCCTTCCTGGGAGAGGAGACAGTCGGTCTCTCTCCCCAGCGGCAGAGCCAGGAGCTGGGAGAGGAGACAGTCGGTCTCTCTCCCCAGCGGCAGAGCCATCCCCTGGAAGCGGAGGTAGTGGTCCTCCCTCCCCGTAAGCCGAACCCCTGCCTGGGAGAGGAGACAGTCGGTCTCTCTTCCCAGTGGCAGAGCCAAGAGCTGGGAGAGGAGACAGTCGGTCTCTCTCCCCAGCGGCAGAGCCATCCCCTGGGAGCGGAGGTAGTCGTCCCCCCTCCCCTTACAGAGAAGCCCTTGCAGGGAGAGACGGATATCGATATCTCTCCCCAGCGGCCGAACCCCTTCCTGGGAGAGGAAACAGTCTGTCTCCCTCCCCAGCGGCAGAGCCAGGAGCCGGGAGAGAGGACAGTCGGTCTCTCTCCCCATCAGCAGAGCCATCCCCTGGGAGCGGAGGTAGTCTTCCTCCCTCCCCGTAAACAGAACCCCTTCCCGGGAGAGGAGACAGTCGGTCTCTCTCCCCAGCGGCAGAGCCAGGAGCCGGGAGAGGAGACAGTCGGTCTCTCTCCCCAGCGGCAGAGCCAGGAGCTGGGAGAGGAGACAGTCGGTCTCTCTCCCCAGCGGCAGAGCCATCCCCTGGGAGCAGAGGTAGACGTCCTCCCTCCCCTTACAGAGAAGCCCTTGCAGGGAAAGACGGTGTTACGGTTGCCTCCAGGCTGGCTGGAAGTTGGACCGTAGAAAAGGATGCTCCTAGCGCTCACCAAAGGAGCAGCAGCATCGTAGACTCTATAACTGCTGCGTAGCCACCATAAGTAATGCAGACTCTATGAACCACCGCTGCTGGGCTGGTATCTCGCCGTCTGCTCTGCGCCCTAGACCTACGACCAGGCTCCAGTAGGTGAACCTCTTCCTTCTGTAGCAATCCCCGTAGCTAAGGGAGTATGAAAAGCATAGCAATCCCTGTAGTGATTATAGCTGAAGCTGTCCCCTACAAACATGAGTCAAAGCTGCAAGTTAGAGGGACAGAAATAGGTCTGATGTGCTGGAGCACACAGCCTGCTTTTTATTGAGGTTACATGCAAACAGGACACTCTCAGGGGGAGGCATAAAATCCCCCATCACACATTTGATATTAGATAGAGACACTCCCTTTGACAGGCCACAACATTACTTCAGCAGATAACATTTTACACACAATAAAACAATGCAGTCCACCTTATCACTACTAGAAGTCTGATTAGACAATGAGAAAGTTTATCACTAAACTTAATTAGAGCTGATCCCAGCAAAGTTGTATTTAGAATGCTTCTTGAAGCTGAACAAAGTTATCTCTGTAGTTCTGACCGAAGGGTCTGTCACATAGCACTTAATGGCACACAATGAAACTGAACCAAGTGGGAGAAAGCCAGGGACAAGTCATTTCACAGGTCTGGGGACATAGTCTTTAAGGGGCATTGTTCACCAAAGTCACAATATGTCCCCAGGCGGTTCTTAAAGGGCCACACACACCCAACAAAAGTCAATATGTCCTCAGGGGCACAATCTTCCAGGGGCCATAGTCATGTGGAAGGAGGCTGGCAAATAGGCTTCTCCAAAATCCAGGGAAGCAGGGCAATTTTCCATTTAAAGGGCCAGTTACAAACAGCAGTTTGTAACAGATGGGTATCGATATCTCTCCCCAGTGGCCGAATCCCTTTCTGGGAGAGGAGACAGTCGGTCTCTCTCCCCAGCGGCAGCACAGTTTCCCATGTAGGAGGTAGCAGACCTCCCTCCCCAGCAGTAGATCTCCTTCTCGGGAGAGGAGACAGACGGTCTCTCCCCTCAGTAGCTTGGCAGGGTCTATACCCTTTTCTTGTCCTGGAGTATATCTCACAGGGGGCAGGCCAGGAGGGTACCCGCTCATGCAGTTGGTGCCACAAGTTTGGGCACCCGAGTTTTGCCTGCCCCACCAAGGAGCAACTTCCACCAACAGTCTGGGGTGGGTATACAGCCGGGAAACCGGTACTGGCTTTGTTTGTGGGTGGGTCAGCCGGTACTCAACAGAGTGTCACAGAGGGAAACAGTTTGGCCATGGAACTTAAGGACACTGGAACAGCAGTTGTTTGGGAGTCGGCCTTAGCAAACTTGTTTGGGACTTTGCATTTTGTGACTATCTCTGCGCCCAGGGTGCAGGGTATAAATGCCAGCAGAAACCCCCCAGGATGCCCCAAGCTCAGGAGAGATGGGATAACCTCTCTCAGCAACCGAGAAGTGGAGGGCCACTGTCGGACAGCCCCAGGCTGACCCGTTAAGTTTCTAGCCGGGTCTGCCGAACTGGAGGGGGGAGATGTCATGGATATCAGATGGCTAAGGCTACCCCCCACCCCCCTACAACCTCACCCCTGTTGTTTCTCAGTGGTTTTGGGCTCCTCAGAGCAACCACCATCTCTGGAAGCTGTTTGTTTGCTTTGTGTTGGCTTGTTTTTGTGTTCAGAGAAAAGTTGGTGTATGACCAGGAAAATCCTCTTAGGCTGGCCGGGCTCCTGGAACTCCCGGTCGGCCGCCTTACAACGGACACCTGCCTAACCCCTCTCAGGCTGGCCAGGCTCCTGGAACTCCCGGTCGGCCACAGGACAGCAGAACACCCACAAAATTTAACCCATGTTGCTCCAGCAACCATGTGCCCCAGAGCTCCGCTCTTTTGGGGATTAGTAGCCCCTGGGGAGTACAAGGGGTGGGGGAATTGCCGGAGGGGAGCTCCTTTGGGAACCGGGGGTTTTGGACACCCCTAACCCCATAACTTCATCGGACTGTAACTCCGGTCCCCAGTAACGAATCATGCTGATTTTTGGACTGTGAAATCTGGGGACCGAGAGCTTTAAAATGACACCCTGTGCCGCCGCTCCACCAGGATCACCCGGAAACCGCCACCCATATGTATTGGGATTATGTGGGACTGTGGCTCCTATGGAGGTGCCGGGCTGTCTGGAGGGGCGGGAATGGTGGGAAATAGTGGGATTGTCCAGGGTCTTATCAAGATGAGCTGACTGTATAAAAGGAGTGTGTGTTTTCAATAAAATCAGTTCCTGTCTAACCTGAATGCTAGTGTGTCTAGTTATTTGGGTTGGTTCCAGCTAAAATCACTTTCCTGGGCTACATAGCAGCCTGTTCCAGGCAGAGAAAGGAGCCTCAGGCAGAGCTATCCAGCCTGGGTAGCTGGAGTCTGCCACAGGGTGGGACCCTGAGTACTGGTGCTGTCGGGCATCAGGGGTGGCTACAGGCTGTGGTCACTTGCCAGCTACATAGCTGCAGTCAGCAGGAAGGAAGCAGGACCACTTTTGGTGGAGCTACCCAGTCGGGGTAGCCGGGGGTATCCGTCACAACCTGTATCTGGTAATGGGTAGGAGTCACCTCTGTCTAGTGATCGTCACAAGTTGTCTGTATCTAGCACTGAATAGAGCTCACCTGTATCTGGTAATGAGTAGGAGTCACCTCTGTCTAGTGATCGTCACAAGTTGTCTGTATCTAGCAATGAACAAAGCTCACCTGTATCTGGTGATGAGCAGGAGTAACCTCTGTCTAGAGATGGTCACAGGCTGTCTGTATCTAGCAATGAACAATGCTCACCTGTATCTGGTGATGAGCAGGAGTAACCTCTGTCTAGAGATGGTCACAGGCTGTCTGTATCTAGAAATGAACAAAGCTCACTTGTATCTGGTGATGAGCAGGAGTAACCTCTGTCTAGAGATGGTCACAAGTTGTCTGTATCTAGCAATGAACAAAGCTCACCTGTATCTGGTGATGAGCAGGAGTAACCTCTGTCTAGAGATGGTCACAGGTTGTCTGTATCTAGCAATGAACAAAGCTCACTTGTATCTGGTGATGAGCAGGAGTAACCTCTGTCTAGAGATGGTCACAGGTTGTCTGTATCTAGCAATGAACAAAGCTCACCTGTATCTGGTGATGAGCAGGAGTAACCTCTGTCTAGAGATGGTCACAGGTTGTCTGTATCTAGCAATGAACAAAGCTCACTTGTATCTGGTGATGAGCAGGAGGCACCCCTGTCTAGTGATGGTCACAAGTTGTCTGTATCTAGCAATGAACAAAGCTCACCTGTATTTGGTGATGAGCAGGAGGCACCCCTGTCTAGTGATGGTCACTGGTTGTTTGTATCTGGCAATTAATAGAGCGTACCTCTATCTGATGATGAGTAGAAATAAACTCTGTCTAGAGATTGTCACAAGTTGTCTGTATCTATCAATGAGCAAAGCTCATCTGTATCTGGTGATGAGTAGGAGTCACCTCTGTCTAGAGATTGTCATAAGTTTTCACCTTTGTCTATTGATGGTCCCAAGTTGTCTATCTTGCAATGAATAGAGCTCACCTCTATCTGGTGTTCAGCAGGAGACATATCTGTCTAGAGATGGTCACAGGTTGTCTGTATCTAGAAATTAACAGAGCTCACCTCGATCTGGTGATGAATAGGAGTCACCTCTGTCTATACATGGTTACAAGTTGTCTGTATCTAGCAATGAACAAAGCTCACCTGTATCTGTGATATAGTAGTCACTTCTGTCTAGTGATGGTCACAGGTTGTCTGTATATAGCAATGAATATAGCTCACCTGTTTCTGGTGATGAGTAGGAGGCACCTGTGTCTAGTGATGGTAACAGGTTGTCTGTATCTAGCACTTAATAGAGCTCACCTCTATCTGGTGATCACTGATGAGTAGGACTCACCTCTTTCTAGTGATGGTCACAAGTTGTCTGTCTAGCAATGAGTAGAGCTCATCTCTATCTTGTGATGAATATGAATAATCTCTGTCTAGAGATGGTCACAAGTTGTCTGTATTTATCTGAATCCCCTCTATCCAGTGATGGTCACAAGTTGTCTGTATTTATCAATGAGTAGGGATCATCTCTATCTTGTGATGAGTAGGAATCGCCTCTGTCTAGAGATGGTCACAAGTTGTCTGTATTTATCAATGAGTAGGGATCATCTCTATCTTGTGATGAGTAGGAATCGCCTCTGTCTAGAGATGGTCACAAGTTGTCTGTATTTATCTGAATCACCTCTATCCAGTGATGGTCACAAGTTGTCTGTATTTATCAATGAGTAGGGATCATCTCTATCTTGTGATGAGTAGGAATCGCCTCTGTCTAGAGATGGTCACACGTTGTCTGTATTTATCTGAATCACCTCTATCTAGTGATGGTCACAAGTTGTCTGTATTTATCAATGAATAGGGATCATCTCTATCTTGTGATGAGTAGGAATCGCCTCTGTCTAGAGATGGTCACACGTTGTCTGTATTTATCTGAATCACCTCTATCCAGTGATGGTCACAAGTTGTCTGTATTAATGAGTAGGGATCATCTCTATCTTGTGATGAGTAGGAATCGCCTCTGTCTAGAGATGGTCACAAGTTGTCTATATCTAGCAATGTCTAGTAATGGTCACAGGTTGAGAAGAGAAGCCACATTCAGTTAAGTGATAGACTTCCTTGCTCTTTTTTTGCAGGATCAGGAACCAATGCCTGCTACATGGAAAACCTCAGCAACATTGACCTTGTGGAGGGGGATGAGGGCAGAATGTGCATCAATACAGAGTGGGGTGCCTTTGGAGACGATGGCTCCTTGGATGATATAAGAACAGAGTTTGATAAAGAAATAGACTTGGGATCAATGAATCCAGGAAAACAACTGTAAGTACATTGCTGTTATGTGAAGGTGATGATAGAAAAGTCCTTTAAACAAAGTGTAAAGGAACATTCCACTGCTGGGTACAGTAGCAGGGTAACTACTCACCGTGCTTTTGCTTTCCTGTGTCTGCTGCTCTTATCTAAAATTTCTGTTTAGAGACAATCTGCATCTTCCCACTGGGTGCCACCATCTTAGTACCCTGTGACCAAAGTGAAGTGATGCATATTAACAGATCCGTGATATTGTCTTCTTCAGTTAAGTGTGCACAATACAGTGAGGGAGCTGAATGTTTTGCTGTGACTACGTTTCTTTGTAATATACCTGAGGGTTTTTTAAATGTTAAACTCTGTAAAAAAAAACTGTAATAATGTAACTCTTCTGCTTTCTATTGTGCAAGGTACAGCTGCATCACTGATCTGTGAAAGCCTCTCGCAGGATGTAACTACGTACCAAGATAGTGGCTCCCAGTATAATGATGCAGCGCTTTACCAACTGTAATGGGTTAAAATCAAGCTGCAGGCACAGGATGAACAATAGCATGGTCAGGAGTAACCGCTAGTGGTCAGGAGTAACCACTAGTGGAGCAACCGCTAGTGGTCAGGAGCAATGGCTAGTGGTCAGGAGCAACGGCTAGTGGAGTAACCGCTAGTGGAGCAACCGCTAGTGGTCAAGAGCAACCGCTACTGTAGTTGTACTCAGAAGTTTAATGTCCCTTAAAAAAACTCCAAGCTGCCATACTATGTTTCTCTTGTAAAGGTGTATCCAGTCCACGGGTTCATCCATTACTTGTGAGATATTCTCCTTCCCAACAGGAAGTTGCAAGAGGACACCCACAGCAGAGCTGTCTATATAGCTCCTCCCCTAACTGCCACCCCCAGTCATTCTCTTGCAACTCTTGACAAGAAAGGAAGTATCAAGAGATATGTGGTGACTTAGTGTAGTTTTTACCTTCAATCAAGAGTTTATTTTTAAACAGTACCGGCGTTGTACTGTTTTACTCTCAGGCAGAAATTGGAAGAAGAATCTGCCTGGAGGTTGATGATCTTAGCGGTTTGTAACTAAGGTCCATTGCTGTTCTCACACATAACTGAAGAGTATGGAAAGAAAACTTCGGTTGGGGGGACGGTCTGCAGATTGCCTGCTTTGAGGTATGTTCAGTATATTTTTTTCTAGAGAGATAAGGTCTAGAAAATGCTGACAATGCCTGGTATATTTGAGGTAAGCCTGATACAGTGATTTAACAATGACTGGGATCATGCTTGCAAGATAAGGGTAATATTCATGTTAACTCTCATATTACTTAGTGTAAAAACGTTTGCATAACTTACAGAAAAAGCGTTTTTTCTCTGAGGGTGATAAATCTTTATTTGGGGCCTAGTTTTCCACATGGCTTGTTAGATCACTCCTAGGAGTACTTTTTTAAGGCCCTCTGACATTGAGTGCATGGTGGGATGGGCCTATTTTCATGCACTTTATGCGCAGTTGATATTCAGACTGAGACATCTAGCTTCCCTAAAGGAGTCCTCTGGCAGCTAGGACCGATATAGAGGGTTTTTATCCTGCAAAAATCATGTTTAAGGGCAGGTAAGAGCCACAGCAGAGCTGTGGCAGTGTGTTTGACTGTTTTTCTCTTGTAAGATGTATCAAGTCCACGGATTCATCCTTTACTTGTGGGATATTCTCCTTCCCAACAGGAAGTGGCAAAGAGAGCACACAGCAGAGCTGTCCATATAGCTCCCCCTCCAGCTCCACCCCCCCAGTCATTCTCTTTGCCGGCTCTAAGCAATCGGAAGGGTAAAGTGAATGTGGTAAAAAAAAAATGTAGTTTTTATTTTCTACAAGCAAGATTTTGTTATTTTAAATGGTACCGGTGTGTACTATTTACTCTCTAGCAGAAAGGAGACGAAGATTTCTGCAGGGAGGAAGATGATTTTAGCATGTTGTAACTAAAATCCACTGCTGTTCCCACAAAGGACTGAGGAGTGCAAGAAAACTTCAGTGGGGGGGGGGGAAACGGTTTGCAGGTTAGGCTGCAATAAGGTATGTTCAGTCTTTTTTTTTTCTAGACAAGACTGTGATAATGCTAGAGAAGACTGATAATATCCCCATGAGGGAAGGGTAAGCTGTATTCAGAGACTAAGTATGGAATTTCAAGCTTACATAACAGGGCTAGTTTATGCTGGTTGACACTACTTTCAAGGCAAATGGTTTTTATTGAAAATATCGTTTTTTTTGAGACACTTTGAAGGTTCCTTTGGGTTTCTTTCAGGGGTTGTTACCCACATGGCTAATATTAAAACACTTTGGAGTGTTTATTTAGGCCTCACAAGCACCGTAGTGAGGTGGAGGGGCCTAATTTCGCGCCTCAGATGCGCAGTTATATTTGACTAGAAGTTCAGGCTGTTTCACATGGAGGGTCCTGCTGCAGTTTGAGAGCCTATAAGAAGCTTTTTCCCCACAAATCTTGATTAAAGTGATTTCCAAGCCTGCTTGTTTGACTACTAGTCTGTTTAACATGTCTGACACCAAGGAAAATCCTTGTTCAATGTGTTTAGAAGCCATGGTGGAACCCCCTCTCAGAATGTGTCCCACTTGTACTGATATGTCTATACACTTTAAAGAACATATTGTTACACTTAAAAATGTGGCCCAAGATGATTCTCAGACAGAAGGTAACGAGGTTAGCCCGTCAACCTCTCCCCAAGTGTCACAACCAGTTACGCCCGCTCAAACGACGCCTAGCACCTCTAGTGCGTCTAACTCTTTTACCTTGCAAGACTTGGCGGCAGTTATGAATAATACCCTCTCAGAGTTCTTATCTAAACTGCCCGTTTTACCTGCAAAGCGTGATAGCTCTGTTTTAAGAACAGATAATGAGCATTCTGACGCTTTAGTAGCCATATCCGATATACCCTCACAACGCTCTGAAGTTGGGGTGAGGGATGTGCTGTCTGAGGGAGAAATTTCCGATTCAGAAAAGGTTTCTCCTCAGACAGATTCAGATATATTGGCTTTTAAATTTAAACTAGAACACCTCCGCTGTTTGCTCAGGGAGGTATTAGTTACTCTGGATGACTGTGACCCTATGGTGGTTCCAGAGAAATTGTGTAAAATGGACAAGTACCTGGAAGTTTGTGTTTACACTGATGTGTTCCCGGTCCCTAAGAGGATTGCGGATATCATTACTAGGGAGTGGGATAGACCAGGTATTCCCTTCGTTCCCCCTCCTGTTTTTAAGAAAATGTTCCCCATATCTGACCCCATGCGGGACTCGTGGCAGACGATCCCTAAGGTGGAGGGGGCTATTTCTTCACTTGCTAAATGCACAACCATACCAATTGAAGACAGTTGTGCTTTCAAAGACCCTATGGATAAAAAATTAGAGGGTTTACTTAAGAAAATTTTTATTCAACAAGGTTTTTTTCTCCAACCTATTGCGTGCATTGTTCCTGTAACTACTGCAGCTGCTTTCTGGTTCGAGGTGCTGGAAGATGCGCTCCAGACGGAGACCTCATATGGGGACATTATGGACAGAATTAAGGCTCTTAAGCTGGCAAATTCTTTTATCACAGATGCCGTTTTCCAACTAGCTAAGTTAGCGGCAAAGAATTCAGGTTTCGCCATTTTAGCATGCAGGGCGCTATGGCTAAAGTCCTGGTCGGCCGATGTGTCGTCAAAATCCAAACTGCTGAACATCCCTTTCAAAGGAAAGACCCTTTTCGGGCCTGAATTGAAAGAGATTATTTCAGAAATCACTGGGGGAAAAGGCCATGCTCTCCCTCAGGACAAGTCTTTCAAGATAAAGAACAAACAAAATAATTTTCGTTCCTTTTGGAATTTCAGGAGCGGTCTCGCTTCATCCTCCCCTGCTGCAAAGCAAGAGGGTAACGCTTCCCAACCCAGGTCAGCCTGGAAACCTTACCAGGGCTGGAACAAGGGTAAACAGGCCAAGAAGCCTGCAGCTGCCTCCAAGACAGCATGAAGGGGTAGCCCCCGATCCGGGACCGGATCTAGTAGGGGAAAGACTCTCTCTCTTCGCTCAGGCCTGGGCAAGAGATGTACTCGATCCCTGGGCCTTAGAGATTGTATCCCAGGGATATCTTCTAGAATTCAAGGACTCCCCTCCAAGGGGAAGGTTCCACATTTCTCGTCTGTCTACAGACCAGACAAAGAAAGAGGCGTTCTTACGCTGTGTAGAAGACCTACATACAATGGGAGTGATCCACCCAGTTCCAATTGCGGAACAAGGGCTGGGTTTTTACTCAAACCTGTTTGTGGTTCCCAAGAAAGAAGGAACTTTCAGACCAATCCTGGATCTCAAAATTCTAAACAAATTTCTCAGAGTCCCATCATTCAAGATGGAGACCATTCGGACAATCTTACCAATGATCCAGGAGGGTCAATATATGACCACTGTGGATTTAAAGGATGCGTATCTGCACATTCCTATCCACAAAGATCATCACCAGTTTCTCAGGTTCACCTTTCTGGACAAGCATTACCAGTTTGTGGCTCTTTCTTTCGGGTTGGCCACTGCTCCCAGAATTTTCACAAAGGTGCTAGGGTCCCTCCTGGCGGTGCTAAGACCGCGGGGCATAGCAGTGGCGCCTTATCTAGACGACATCTTAATTCAGGCGTCGACTTTCCAAAGAGCCAAGTCTCACACGGAAATTGTATTGGCCTTTCTGAGGTCTCACGGGTGGAAGGTGAACATCAAAAAGAGTTCTCTCTCCCCCCTCACAAGAGTTTCCTTCCTAGGAACTCTGATAGACTCGGTAGAAATGAAAATATTTCTGACGGAGGTCAGAAAGTTAAAACTCTTAACCTCTTGCCGAGCCCTTCATTCCATTCCTCGGCCATCTGTAGCTCAGTGTATGGAGACAATCGGATTAATGGTAGCGGCAATGGACATAGTCACTTTTGCACGGATACACCTCAGACCACTGCAACTATGCATCCTCAAACAGTGGAATGGGGATTATGCAGATTTGTCTCCTCAAATACAGCTGGACCAGGGGACCAGAGATTCTCTTCTCTGGTGGTTGTCTCAGGATCACCTGTCTCAGGGAATGTGTTTCCGCAGACCAGAGTGGATCATCGTAATGACCGACGCCAGTCTGTTGGGCTGGGGTGCAGTCTGGGACTCCCTGAAAGCTCAGGGCTTATGGTCTCGGGAAGAAGCTCTTCTCCCGATAAACATTCTGAAACTGAGGGCGATATTAAACGCGCTTCAGGCATGGCCTCAGCTAGCCGCGGCCAAATTCATCAGATTTCAGTCGGACGACATCACGACTGT
This sequence comes from Bombina bombina, assembly GCF_027579735.1. Lineage (NCBI taxonomy): Eukaryota > Metazoa > Chordata > Amphibia > Anura > Bombinatoridae > Bombina > Bombina bombina. The sequence goes on from NC_069507.1 coordinate 5,948,301, forward strand.
AGCTTACGTCAATCATCAAGGGGGAACAAGGAGTTCCCTAGCAATGACGGAAGTAACCAAAATAATCAGGTGGGCGGAGGATCACTCCTGGCACTCCAGAATTGGATCTGATGGCGTCCCGTCAGAACACCAAACTTCCTCTTTACAGGTCCAGGTCCCGGGATCCCCAGGCGGTGCTGATAGATGCTCTAGCAGTGCCTTGGTCCTTCAATCTGGCCTATGTTTTTCCACCGTTTCCTCTCCTCCCTCGTCTGGTTGCCAGAATCAAGCAGGAGAGGGCTTCGGTGATTCTGATAGCGCCTGCGTGGCCACGCAGGACCTGGTATGCAGACCTAGTGGACATGTCATCTGTCCCACCATGGACACTACCAATGAGGCAGGACCTTCTAATACAAGGTCCTTTCAAGCATCCAAATCTAATTTCTCTGCGTCTGACTGCTTGGAGTTTGAATGCCTAATTCTATCAAAGCGTGGTTTCTCTGAGTCGGTTATTGATACCCTGATCAGGCTAGAAAGCCTGTCACCAGGAAAATCTACCATAAGATTTGGCGAAAATATCTTTTTTGGTGTGAATCCAAGGGTTGCTCATGGAGTAAGATTAGGATTCCCAGGATATTGTCCTTTCTCCAAGAAGGATTGGAGAAAGGATTATCAGCTAGTTCCTTAAAAGAACAGATATCTGCTTTGTCTATTCTTTTACACAAACGTCTGGCAGAGGTACCAGACGTTCAAGCGTTTAGTCAGGCTTTAGTCAGAATCAAGCCTGTTTATAGACCTGTGGCTCCGCCATGGAGTCTGAATTTAGTTCTTTCAGTTCTGCAAGGGGTTCCGTTTGAACCTTTACATTCCATAGATATTAAGCTTTTATCTTGGAAAGTTTTTGGTAGCTATCTCTTCTGCTCGATGCAGATAAGGTAGTTTTGCGTACCAATCGGGTTTTCTTCCTAAGGTTGTGTCTAATAAGAATATTAACCAGGAAATTGTTGTTCCTTCTCTGTGTCCTAATCCTTCTTCGAAGAAGGAACGTCTGTTACACAATCTTGATGTGGTTCGTGCTTTAAAGTTCTATTTACAAACAACTAAGGATTTCAGACAAACACCTTCATTGTTTGTTATCTATTCTGGTAAGAGGAGAGGTCAGAAGGCGACTGCTACCTCTCTTTCCTTTTGGCTGAAAAGCATCATCCGTTTGGCCTATGAGACTGCTGGCCAGCAGCCTCCCGAAACAATTACTGCTCATTCTACCAGAGCTGTGGCTTCCACATGGGCTTTTAAAAATGAGGCTTCTGTTGAACAGATTTGTAAGGCAGCGACTTGGTCTTCGCTGCATACTTTTTCCAAATTTTACAAATTCGATACTTTTGCTTCTTCGGAGGCTATTTTTGGGAGAAAGGTTTTACAAGCAGTGGTGCCTTCCGTTTAAGGTACCTGTCTTGTTCCCTCCCTTCATCCGTGTCCTAAAGCTTTGGTATTGGTATCCCACAAGTAAAGGATGAATCCGTGGACTCGATACATCTTACAAGAGAAAAACGAATTTATGCTTACCTGATAAATTACTTTCTCTTGTGATGTATCAAGGCCACGGCCCGCCCTGGCTATTAAGTCAGGTAGCGTTTTTGTTTAAACTACAGTCACCACTGCACCCTATGGTTTCTCCTTTTTCTTCCTAACCTTCGGTCGAATGACTGGGGGGTGGAGCTGGAGGGGGAGCTATATGGACAGCTCTACTGTGTGCTCTCTTTGCCACTTCCTGTTGGGGAGGAGAATATCCCACAAGTAAAGGATGAATCCGTAGACTCGATACATCACAAGAGAAAGTAATTTATCAGGTAAGCATAAATTCTGTTTTTAACGGTTTTACCGTTTTTCTAATCCGGTTTGGGGCCTAAGGGGTTAATCATCCATTTGCAAGTGGGTGCAATGCTGCTTTAGTCTCTTATACACACTGTAAAAATTTCGTAGAGTTTACTACTTTTTTAACACTGTTTTGCAGTTTATGTGGTAGTTTTTTCTCTTAAAGGCACAGTACCATTTTTGTTTAATTGCTTTTTCACATTAATTAAAGTGTTTTCCAAGCTTGCTGGTCTCATTACTAGTCTGTTAAACATGTCTGACATAGAGGAAACTCCTTGTTCATTATGTTTAGAAGCCATTGTGGAACCCCCTCCTAGAATGTGTACCAAATGCACTGACCTTTCTATAAGTTATAAAGACCATATTATGGGTTTTAAAGATTTATCACCAGAGGTTTCTCAGACTGACAAAAGGGAGGTTAAACCACCTAGCTCTCCCAATGTGTCAGAACCTATATCTCCGCGCAAGTGACGCCAAGTACATCTGGCGCGTCCAATGTGTTTACCTTACAAGACATGGCGGCAGTTATGAATCATACCCTCACAGAGGTATTGTCCAAACTGCCAGGGTTACAAGGAAAGCGAGACAGCTCTGGGGCTAGAACAAATACAGAGCTTTTTGACGCTTTAGTAGCTATGTCTGATATACCCTCACAATGTACAGAAGCCGAAGCAGGAGAGCTTCTATCTGTGGGTGACATTTCTGATTCAGGGAAGGCGTTACTTCAGTCTGACTCTGAAATGACAGCATTTAAATTTAAGCTTGAACACCTCTGCTTGTTGCTCAGGGAGGTTTTAGCAACTCTGGATGACTGTGACACCATTGTAGTCCCAGAGAAATTGTGTAAAATGGACAAATACTTTGCAGTGCCTGTTTACACTGATGTTTTTCCAATCCCTAAGAGGTTTTCAGAAATTATTACGAAGGAATGGGATAGACCAGGTGTACCGTTCTCTCCCCATCCTGCTTTTAAAAAGATGTTTCCCATAGATGCCACTACACGGGACTCGTGGCAGACGGTCCCTAAGGTGGAGGGAGCAGTCTCTACCTTAGCTAAGCGTACAACTATCCCTGTCGAGGACAGTTGTGCTTTTCCAGTGGATAAAAAATTAGAGGGTTTCCTTAAGAAAATCTTTATACAACAAGGTTTTATTCTCCAGCCTCTTGCATGTATTGCCCCAGTCACTGCTGCAGCAGCTTTCTGGTTCGAGTCTCTTGAAGAGGCTCTACAGGTGGAGACCCCGTTGGATGATATCCTAGACAGGCTTAAAGCTCTTAAGTTAGCCAATTCATTTATTTCTGACGCCGTTTTTCATTTAACAAAGTGAACGGCTAAGAATTCAGGTTTTGCCATTCAGGCGCGCAGGGCGCTATGGCTTAAATCCTGGTCAGCTGACGTTACTTCAAAGTCTAAGCTTCTCAACATCCCCTTCAAAGGGCAGACCCTATTCAGGCCTGGACTGATCTGATATTACTGGAGGAAAAGGCCACACCCTTCCCCAGGATAGGTCCAACAAATTAAGGACCAAACAGACTAATTTTCGTTCCTTTCGAAACTTCAAGAGTGGCGCAGCTTCAACTTCCTCTACTGCAAAACAAGAAGGAAATTTTGCCCAGTCCAAGCCAGTCTGGAGACCTAACCATGCTTGGAGCAAGAGAAAGCAGGCCAAAAAACCTGCTGCTGCCTCTAAAACAGCATGAAGGAGTAGCCCCCGATCGGGGACCGGATCTTGTTGGGGGCAGACTTTCTCTCTTCGCCCAGGCTTGGGCAAGAGACGTCCAGGATCCCTGGGCTCTGGAGATTGTTTCCCAGGGATATCTTCTGGATTTCAAAGCCTCATCTCCAAAAGGGAAATTTCATCTCTCACAATTATCTGCAAACCAGATAAAGAGAGAAGCATTTTTACGTTGTGTTCAAGTCCTTCTGGTCATGGGAGTGATCCACCCAGTTCCAAGGGAGGAACAGGGGCAAGGATTCTATTCAAATCTGTTTATAGTTCCCAAAAAAGAGGGAACTTTCAGACCAATCTTGGATCTCAAGATCCTAAACAAATTTCTCAGGGTCCCATCCTTCAAGATGGAGACTATTCGAACCATCATACCTATGATCCAGGAGGGTCAATATATGACTACCGTGGACTTAAAGGATGCTTATCTCCACGTTCCGATACACAGAGATCATCATCGGTTTTTGAGGTTTGCCTTCCTAGACAGGCATTACCAGTTTGTGGCTCTTCCCTTCGGGTTAGCCACGGCACCAAGAATCTTTACGAAGGTTCTAGGGTCCCTACTGGCGGTTCTAAGGCCACGAGGCATAGCGGTGGCTCCTTACCTAGACGACATTCTGATACAGGCGTCGAATTTTCAAATCGCCAAGTCCCATACAGACATTGTTCTGGCATTCCTGAGGTCTCATGGGTGGAAGGTGAACGAAGAAAAGAGTTCTCTCTCCCCTCTCACTAGAGTTTCCTTCCTAGGCTAGGAACTCTGATAGATTCAGTAGAAATGAAGATTTTTCTGACAGAGGTCAGGTTGTCAAAGCTTCTAACTTCCTGCCGTGCTCTTTATTCCACTTCTCAGCCGTTAGTGGCTCAGTGTATGGAAGTAATCGGCTTAATGGTAGCGGCAATGGACATAGTTCCGTTTGCCTGCCTACATCTCAGACCACTGCAACTTTGCATGCTCAATCAGTGGAATGGGGATTACACAGATTTGTCCCCTCTGCTAAATCTGGATCAAGAGACCAGAGATTCTCTCCTCTGGTGGCTATCTCGGGTCCATCTGTCCAGGGGAATGAGCTTCCGCAGGCCAGAATGGACTATAGTGACGACAGATGCCAGCCTTCTGGGCTGGGGCGCAGTCTGGAACTCCCTGAAGGCTCAGGGTTCGTGTACTCAGGAGGAAGCCCTCCTTCCGATAAACATTCTGGAACTAAGAGCGATATTCAATGCTCTTCAGGCTTGGCCTCAGCTAGCTGCAGTCGGGTTCATCAGATTTCAGTCGGACAACATCACGACTGTAGCCTATATCAACCATCAGTGGGGAACAAGGAGCCCCCTGGCAATGTTGGAGGTTTCAAAAATAATTCTATGGGCAGAGGTTCACTCTTGCCATCTCTCAGCTATCCATATCCCAGGAGTAGAGAACTGGGAGGCGGATTTTCTAAGTCGGCAGACTTTTCATCCGGGGGAGTGGGAGCTCCATCTTGAGGTATTTGTCCAGCTGATTCAACTATGGGGCAAACCAGAACTGGATCTCATGGCGTCTCGTCAGAACGCCAAGCTTCCTTGTTACGGGTTCAGGTCAAGGGATCCCAAGGCAGCGCTGATAGATGCTCTAGCAGCGCCCTGGTCCTTCAGCCTGGCTTATGTGTTTCCACTGTTTCCTCTGCTCCCTCGTCTGATTGCCAAGATCAAGCAGGAGAGAGCTTCAGTGATTTTGATAGCTCCTGCGTGGCCACGCAGGACTTGGTATGCAGATCTGGTGGACATGTCATCCTTTCCACCATGGACTCTGCCGCTGAGGCAGGACCTTCTACTTCAAGGTCCTTTCAAACATCCAAATCTAATTTCTCTGCGTCTGACTGCTTGGAGATTGAATGCTTGATTCTATCAAAGCATGGTTTTTCCGAGTCGGTCATTGATACTTTAATTCAGGCTCGAAAGCCTGTCACCAGGAAAATCTATCATAAGATATGGTTTAAATACCTTCATTGGTGTGAATCCAAGGGTTACTCATGGAGTAAAGTCAGGATTCCTAGAATTTTATCCTTTCTCCAAGAGGGATTGGAGAAAGGATTGTCTGCTAGTTCCTTAAAGGGACAGATTTCTGCTCTGTCTATTCTTTTGCACAAACGTCTGGCTGAGGTTCCAGACGTTCAGGCTTTAGTTAGAATTAACATAAATAAAAAGAGAGAAGCGCTCAACCTGGAAACGAACAATAGCATAATAGCTTGTTCTATGGCAAGTTACCACCCAAGAAGCAGCCTCTTTTTGCTCAACATGTGCCTTTCACAGAGAAAAACTTTCCTGAAGCATATCAGTCTGATCCTGACTTCACAGTACAGTCCAGCCCCGAAATACCAGACAATCCTTCTCTGAACGAGAGAAACAGCAAAACCCCAGACGTACGTTTCGGCCTATTGTGGGCCTCATCAGTGAGGTGCAGCCATATCCCTCTAAGCACACTGAGCAACGGGTCCACGTCTGGATTCCCGCATCACACTTAGGGAGACTTCCCAAAATGTCATAATTTGCATAAATAAAAAGAGAGAAGCGCTCAACCTGGAAACGAACAATAGCATAATAGCTTGTTCTATGGCTAGTTACCACCCCAGGAAGCAGCCTCTTTTTGCTCAACATGTGCCTTTCACAGAGAAAAACTTTCCTGAAGCATATCAGTCTGATCCTGATTTCACAGTACAGTCCAGCCCCGAAATACCAGGCAATCCTTCTCTGAACGAGAGAAACAGCAAAACCCCAGACGTACGTTTCGGCCTATTGTGGGCCTCGTCAGTGAGGTGCAGCCATATCCCTCTAAGCCACACTGAGCAACGGGTCCACGTCTGGATTCCCGCATCACACTTAGGGAGACTTCCCAAAATGTCATAATTTGCATAAATAACAAGAGAGAAGCGCTCAACCTGGAAACGAACAATAGCATAATAGTTTGTTCTATGGCTAGTTACCACCCCAAGATGCAGCCTCTTTTTGCCTCAACATGTGCCTTTCACAGAGAAAAACTTTCCTGAAGCATATCAGTCTGATCCTGACTTCACAGTACAGTCCAGCCCCGAAATACCAGGCAATCCTTCTCTGAACGAGAGAAACAGCAAAACCCCAGACGTACGTTTCGGCCTATTGTAGGCCTCGTCAGTGAGGTGCAGCCATATCCCTCTAAGCACACTGAGCAACGGGTCCACGTCTGGATTCCTGCATCACACTTAGGGAGACTTCCCAAAATGTCATAATTTGCATAAATAAAAAGAGAGAAGCGCTCAACCTGGAAACGAACAATAGCATAATAGTTTGTTCTATGGCTAGTTACCACCCAAGAAGCAGCCTCTTTTTGCTCAACATGTGCCTTTCACAGAGAAAACTTTCCTGAAGCATATCAGTCTGATCCTGACCTTCACAGTACAGTCCAGCCCGAAATACCAGGCAATCCTTCTCTGAACGAGAGAAACAGCAAAACCCCAGACGTACGTTTCGGCCTATTGTGGGCCTCGTCAGTGAGGTGCAGCCATATCCCTCTAAGCACACTGAGCAACGGGTCCACGTCTGGATTCCCGCCACACTTAAGGAGACTTCCCAAAATATCATAATTTGCATAAATAAAAAGAGAGAAGCGCTCAACCTGGAAACGAACAATAGCATAATAGCTTGTTCTATGGCTAGTTACCACCCAAGAAGCAGCCTCTTTTTGCTCAACATGTTCCTTTCACAGAGAAAAACTTTCCTGAAGCATATCAGTCTGATCCTGACTTCACAGTACAGTCCAGCCCCGAAATACCAGGCAATCCTTCTCTGAACGAGAGAAACAGCAAAACCCCAGACGTACGTTTCGGCCTATTGTGTACTGTGAAGTCAGGATCAGACTGATATGCTACAGGAAAGTTCTTTTCTGTGAAAGGCTTCTCTCTTTTTATTTAAGCAAATTATGACACTTAGGGAAGTCTCCCTAAGTGTGATGCGGGAATCCAGACGTGGACCCGTTGCTCAGTGTGCCTAGAGGGATATGGCTGCACCTCACTGACGAGGCCCACAATAGGCCGAAACGTACGTCTGAGGTTTTGCTGTTTCTCTTGTTGAGAAAGGGATTGCCTGGTATTTCGGGGCTGGACTGTACTGTGAAGTCAGGATCAGACTGATATGCTACAGGAAAGTTCTTTTCTGTGAAAGGCACATATTGAGCAAAAATAGGCTGCTTCTAGGGTGGTAACTAGCCATAGAACAAGCTATTATGCTATTGTTCGTTCCCAGGTTGAGCGCTTCTCTCTTTTTATTTATGCAAATTATGACACTTAGGGAAGTCTCCCTAAGTGTGATGCGGGGAATCCAGGACGTGGACCCGTGCTCAGTGTGCCTAGAGGGATATGGCTGCACCTCACTGACGAGGCCCACAATAGGCCGAAACGTACGTCTGAGGTTTTGCTGTTTCTCTTGTTCAGAAAGGGATTGCCTGGTATTTCGGGGCTGGACTGTACTGTGAAGTCGGGATCAGACTGATATGCTACAGGAAAGTTCTTTTCTGTGAAAAGCACATATTGAGCAAAAAGAGGCTGCTTCTAGGGTGGTAACTAGCCATAGAACAAGCTATTATGCTATTGTTCGTTCCCAGGTTAAGCGCTTCTCTCTTTTTATTTATGCAAATTATGACACTTAGGGAAGTCTCCCTAAGTGTGATGCGGGAATCCAGACGTGGACCCGTTTGCTCAGTGTGCCTAGAGGGATATGGCTGCAACCTCACTGACGAGGCCCACAATAGGCCGAAACGTACGTCTGAGGTTTTGCTGTTTCTCTTGTTCAGAAAGGATTGCCTGGTATTTCGGGGCTGGACTGTACTGTGAAGTCAGGATCAGACTGATATGCTACAGGAAAGTTCTTTTCTGTGAAAGGCACATATTGAGCAAAAAGAGGCTGCTTCTAGGGTGGTAACTAGCCATAGAACAAGCTATTATGCTATTGTTCGTTCCCAGGTTGAGCGCTTCTCTCCTTTTTATTTATGCAAATTATGACACTTAGGGAAAGTCTCCCTAAGTGTGATGCGGGAATCCAGACGTGGACCCGTTGCTCAGTGTGCCTAGAGGGATATGGCTGCACCTCACTGACGAGGCCCACAATAGGCCGAAACGTACGTCTGAGGTTTTGCTGTTTCTCTTGTTGAGAAAGGGATTGCCTGGTATTTCGGGGCTGGACTGTACTGTGAAGTCAGGATCAGACTGATATGCTACAGGAAAGTTCTTTTCTGTGAAAGGCACATATTGAGCAAAAAGAGGCTGCTTCTAGGGTGGTAACTAGCCATAGAACAAGCTATTATGCTATTATTCGTTCCCAGGTTGAGCGCTTCTCTCTTTTTATTTTAGTTAGAATTAAGCCTGTGTTTAAACCTGTTGCTCCGCCATGGAGTTTAAATTTAGTTCTTAAGGTTCTTCAAGGGGTTCCGTTTGAACCTTTGCATTTCATAGATATTAAACTTTTATCTTGGAAAGTTCTGTTTCTAGTAGCTATCTCCTCGCTCGAAGAGTTTCGGATTATCTGCTTTACAGTGTGATTCCCCTTATCTGATTTTCCATGCAGATAAGGTAGTTTTGCGTACCAAACCTAGGTTTCTTCCTAAGGTAGTATCTTATAAGAACATCAATCAGGAGATTGTTGTTCCTTCATTACGTCCTAATCCTTCCTCAAAGAAGGAATGTCTTTTACACAATCTTGATGTGGTTCGTGCTTTAAAGTTTTATTTACAAGCTACGAAGGATTTTCGTCAAACATCTACTTTGTTTGTTGTCTACTCTGGACAGAGGAGAGGCCAAAAGGCTTCAGCAACTTCTCTTTCTTTTTGGCTGAGAAGCATAATCCGCTTATCTGATGAGACTGCTGGCCAGCAGCCTCCTGAAAGAATTACTGCTCATTCCACTAGAGCGGTGGCTTCCACATGGGCTTTTAAAAATGAGGCCTCTGTTGAACAGATTTGTAAGACGGTGACTTGGTCTTCGCTTCACACTTTTTCTAAATTCTACAAATTCGATACTTTTGCTTCTTTGGAGGCAAATTTTGGAGGAAAAGGTTTTAAAGGCAGTGGTGCCTTCTGTTTAAGTTCCTGCCTTGTCCCTCCCTTTCATCCGTGTCCTAAAGCTTTGGTATTGGTATCCCACAAGTAATGGATGAACCGTGGACTGGATACACCTTTACAAGAGAAAAACAAAATTTATGCTTACCTGATAAATTTATGTCTCTTGTGGTGTATCCAGTCCACGGCCCCGCCCTGTCATTTTAAGGCAGGTGTTTTTTATTTTTAACTACAGTCACCACTGCACCCTATAGTTTCTCTTTTTTCTTGCTTGTCTTCGGTTCGAATGACTGGGGGTGGCAGTTAGGGGAGGAGTATATAGACAGCTCTGCTGTGGGTGTCCTCTTGCAACTTCCTGTTGGGAAGGAGAATATCCCACAAGTAATGGATGAACCCGTGGACTGGATACACCACAAGAGAAATAAATTTATCAGGTAAGCATAAATTTTGTTTTTCCCAAGGGAATACACTGCGGAATCTGTTGGCGCTCTACAAATAACCAATAATAATATAAAATGCACAGTGATTGGACTGGGGCTTAGCAATGCTTAGTTCTGCACTTTATTAGAAGATGCCATATTGCAGATATTAAATATAAATTATCTATAAAATGTACTATGCTCAGTTACATCAGTCAGTCTAAGTAACTCTACGTATTGGGCTAGAATACAAGTGTAGCACTAATTTACTGCGTGCCCGCAAACGGGCGAATTTGCCCAATTGCAGACACGCAATAAATAACCAGCCATTACAAGCTCAGAATATTAACCAGAGATCAGATCTCTGGTTAGTTTTCTAAATGTGCCCCAAATACCCTCAAAATAAAGGGCATTATAGTTTTTTATTTTTAAAATGTAGCTTTTTTTTTTTAAAAAAAAACAACTGTACTAGGCAGCTTTAAGGGCTTATAGTTGGCGGGTGTTGGGTGTTAGAAAAAAAAAACCAGCACTAAAAAAGTGCTTTTACATTGCGGTCTATGGGAACTGTGTGTTCCATGTAAATATATATGTATATGCTTATATACATATATATGTATGTGTTAATATATATATATATATATATATATATATATATATATATACAGTATATGTATGTGTTAATATATATATATACAGTATATGTATGTGTTAATATATATATATATATATATATATATATATATAGTATATAAATGTGTTAATAAATATTTATATATATATATATATATATACAATATATGTATGTGTTAATATATATATATATATATATATATATATTTATATATATATATATATATAATATATATATATATATATATATATATATAAAAGGTATAGGACAAGACAGGCGCCAGGGGCACACTTCGTGTAATACGTTCAAGTAAATGACAAGTTATAGACAGTGGGAAAATCCACGCTCACCTGGTTAAACCTCAAGATATGAGGTATTTCTGGCACTAGTGTTAGTATGCTCTCACTCCTCGCGGTCCTTCTGCACTTCCACTGTTCCTTGGGAGTTCCTTGGTCTTTGGAGTATCCCCAGTGTATCCTCAGTTATAGGGACAATATGGGGTATGTGGGTGGGAGAGGTTGTGTACTAAATAGATATATATTCTAGTTAGTGGATGGGAATATATATTTAGACAAACAGTACACTCATACACTTCTAGCGCTGATTATTTCCTCCTTTTAATATATATATATATATATATATATATATATATATACAGTATATGTATGTGTTAATAAATATATATATATATATACAGTATATGTATGTGTTAATAAATATATATATATATATATACAGTATATGTATGTGTTACTTAGAAAAGAGGCAGAAATCATATATAATTTTAATACACTCTACCCTCATGGACTTAATTCCGAACTAGACATTGCCCCTTTCCTAGGAGAATAGCCTTATACAGTCATTACATCTAACCATGCATTTGACCAGCACTTTACCATTAACACGATCAGATAGGATTTAAATATAGAGTATTTATATATATATATATATATATATATATATAATATATATTAATATATATATATACATGGGTGCACTTGGAGTGGTCAATTTCCAGCATCATATATATAAGAATAGGAAGTAGGCACCATCACTTTAAATCGAGGAAAATTATGTAAATTCATTAGAATAGATCATCAAGTTTTATCTATGTGTTTATGTTTTTACATTTAGGTCTTATTATATCGGAACATTAAGAATGTCTTTATGTGTTGAAAATGTGTTTTAGTTTTAACATATTTTGTATTAACGATTGTATACATAAGAGTGTCTAAATTAAAGACTATTTATAAGCAGAAGCCACTAAACCTTTTGAACTATTAGAGTAAGTAAGCAATGAATGTATTGAAGATCTGAATAAGGAATAAGAGTGGTCAGGTAATAAAGGCACGAGGATCCCATCAAGAAAGGTACCTGTAAGAGGGAAACAAGGCTATTGTGAAAGAACACCGGAACAGGCTGGGTATTTAAGGAGCAGGTGCGATACACACAGGATCTTGAGAAAGCCCCGGATAACAGGGGTGAAACGCGTAGAAAATACTGTGTTTCTAAGCAATACCTGCAAAAAGACAAACTTACAACTCCGAAGGATTAACAAGCTGAAGAATCAAGGACTTCTGCGTACGATAAGTACTGAAGTGCAGAGACGCCAACGGTGATTGAATACAAAGATATACTTGCGCAAGTATCAACATTCTATTGAACAGCTGTCTGAAGCCGGTGACGTCAGAAGCGCATTTGAAGTGAAAGGGCGCGAGGACTCCCGGTCTGACAGAGACACTAACACCGCCGGAGGAGGAAGCAGGTAAGAGCTAGACATAAGCTAGCTGACCTGCCGAATAGTTTTCAAGAATTTCTTTCATGTAATTAGCAAGAGTCCATGAGCTAGTGACGTATGGGATATACATTCCTACCAGGAGGGGCAAAGTTTCCCAAACCTTAAAATGCCTATAAATACACCCCTCACCACACCCACAATTCAGTTTTACAAACTTTGCCCTCCGATGGAGGTGGTGAAGTAAGTTTGTGCTAGATTCTACGTTGATAATGCGCTCCGCAGCAAGTTGGAAGCCCGGTTTTCCTCTCAAGCGTGCAGTGAATGTCAGAGGGATGTGAGGAGAGTATTGCCTTTTTGAATGCAGTGATCTCCTTCTAAGGGGTCTATTTCCTTAGGTTCTCTGTTATCGGTCGTAGAGATTCATCTCTTACCTCCCTTTTCAGATCGACGATATACTCTTATATATACCATTACCTCTGCTGATTCTCGTTTCAGTACCTGGTTTGGCTATCTGCTCTACTGTAGATGAGTGTCCTGGGGTAAGTAAGTCTTATTTTCTGTGACACTCCTAGCTATGGTTGGGCACTTTGTTTATAAAGTTCTAAATATATGTATTCAAACATTTATTTGCCTTGACTCAGAATGTTCAACTTTCCTTATTTTTCAGACAGTCAGTTTCATATTTGGGATAATGCATTTTAATTTAAACATTTTTTTTCCTTAAAAATTTGACTGTTTCCCTGTGGGCTGTTAGGCTCGCGGGGGCTGAAAATGCTTCATTTTATTGCGTCATTCTTGGCGCGGACTTTTTTGGCGCAAAAATTCTATTTCCGTTTCCGGCGTCATACGTGTCGCCGGAAGTTGCGTCATTTTTTGACGTTATTTTGCGCCAAAAATGTCGGCGTTCCGGATGTGGAGTCATTTTTGGCCGCAAAAAGCATTAGGCGCCAAATATGTGGCGTCTTTATTTGGCGCGAAAAAATAATGGGCGTCACTTTTGTCTCACACATTATTTAAGTCTTCATTTTTTATTGCTTTGGTTGCTAGAAGCTTGTTCTTTGGCATTTTTTCCCATTCCTGAAACCTGTCATTTAAGGAATTTGATCAATTTTTGCTTTATATGTTGTTTTTTTCTTTTACATATTGCAAGATGTTCCACGTTGCAACTGAGTCAGAAGTTACTTCAGGAAAGTCACTGCACAGTGCTGGAGCTACCAAGCTAAGTGTATCTGCTATAAACTTTTGGTATCTGTTTCTCCAGCTGTTATTTGTATTGCATGTCATGTCAAACTATTAATGCAGATAAAATTTCCTTTAGTACTGTTACATTACCTGTTGCTGTTCCGTCAACATCTAATTTTCAGAGTGTTCCTGATAACATTAGAGATTTTATTTTTTAAATCCATTAAGAAGGCTATGTCTGTTATTTCTCTTCTAGTATACATAAAAGTCTTTTAAAACTTCTCTTTTTTCAGATGAATTTTTAATGAACATCATCATTCTGATACTGATAATGGTTCTTCTGGTTCAGAGGTTTCTGTCTCAGAGGTTGATGCTGATAAATCTTTGTATTTGTTCAAGATGGAATTTATTCGTTCTTTACTTAAAGAAGTGTTATTTGCATTAGAAATAGAGGATTCTGGTCCTCTTGATTCTAAATGTAAACGTTTAAATAAGGTTTTTAAAATCTCCTGTAGTTATTCCAGAAGTGTTTTTTCTCCCTGATGCTATTTCTGAAGTAATTTCCAGGGAATGGAATAATTTGGGTAATTTATTTACTCCTTCTAGACGTTTAAGCAAATTATATCCTGTGCCATCTGACAGATAAGGTTATGGAGGCTATCTCTACTCCTGCTAATGTACTAGCCTATTCCTACGGCAGATAGTACTTCATTTAAGGATCCTTTAGATAGGAAAATTGAATCCTTTCTAAGAAAAGCTTAATTATGTTCAGGTAATCTTCTTAGACCTGCTATATTTTAGCGGATGTTGCTGCTAGCTTCAACTTTTTGATTAGAAGCTTTAGAGCAACAAGTAACAGATCATAATTTTATTAGCATTATTATTATTCTATAACATGCTAATAATTTTATTGGTGATACCATCTTTTGATATCATTAGAGTTGATGTCAGGTATATGTCTCTAGCTATTTTAGCTAGAGAAGCTTTATGGATTAAACTTGGAATGCTGACATGTCTTCTAAGTCATCTTTGCTTTCCCTTTCTTTCCAGGGTAAATAATCATTTTAGTTCCTTTCCTTACAAGGAACAAAAGCCTGATCCTTCATCCTCAGGAGCGGTATCAGTTTGGAAAACTATTTCAGTTTGGAATATATCCAAGCCTTATAGAAACCTATAGCCAGCTCCCTAAGTACCTATGAAGGTGCGGCCCTTATTCCAGCTCAGCTGGTATGGGGCAGATTACGTTTTCTTCAAAGAAATTTGGATCAATTCCGTTCTTAATCTCTGGTTTCAGAAAACATTGTTTCAGAAAGGTACAGAATTGGCTTCAAGTTTAAGGCCTCCTGCTAAGAGATTCTTTTCTTTCCCGTGTCCCAGTTAACACAGCAAAGGCTCAGCATTTCTGTAATGTGTTTCAGATCTAGAGTTGGCTGGAGTATTTATGCCAGTTCCAGTTCTGGAACAGGGGCTGGGGTTTTATTTTATCTCTTCATTTGTACCAAAGAAAGGTCAATTCCTTCAGACCAGTTCAGGATCTGTCATTATTGAATCGTTATGTTAGCATACCAACATTCAAGATGGTTAATGTAGACTATCCTGCCTTTTGTTTAGCAAGGGCATTATATGTCCTACAATAGATTTACAGGATGTGTATCTGCATAATTCCGATTCATCCAGATCACTTTAGTGTCTGAGATTCTCTTGTTTAGACACAGCGATTACCAGTTTTGTGGCTTCTACCGTTTTGCCTAGCCTCAGTTCCAAGAATTTTTTTCCAAAGGTTCTCGGTGCCCCTTTTTTTCTGTAATCAGCAGAATAGGGGTTTTGGTATTTCCTTATTTGGACGATATCTTGGTAACCTTGCTCAGTCTTCCTCATTTTCGAAGAATCTCTACGAATCGACTTGTGTTTGTCTTCTTCAATTTCATGGTTGGAGGATCAATTTACCATTCAGTTCATTGATTCCTCAGACAAGGGTAACCTTTTTAGGTTTCTAGATAAATTCAGTGTCTATGACTCTGTCCTTGTCAGACAAGAGAAGTTTACATTGATATCAGCTTGTCAAAACCTTCAGTCACAATCATTCCCTTTGGTAGCCTTATGCATGGAAAATGTTGGGTCTTAGGACTGCCGCATCAGATGCGATCTCCCTTTGCTCGTTTTCACATGCGACCTCTTCAGCTCTGTATGCTGACCCAATGGTGCAGGGATTACTCAAAGATATCTCAATTAATATCTTTAAACCGATTTTACAACACTCTCTGACATGGTGGACAGATCACCATCGTTTAGTTCAGGGGGCTTCTTTGTTCTTACCGACCTGGACTATAATCTCAACAGATGCAAGTCTTACAGGTTGGGGAGCTGTGTGGGGGTATCTGACTGCACAAGGGGTTTGGGAATCTCAGGAGGTGAGGATTTCGATCAATATTTTGGAACTCCGTGCAATTTTCAGAGCTCTTCAGTCTTGGCCTCTTCTCAAGAGAGAGTTGTTCATTTGTTTTCAGATAGACAATGTCACAACTGTGGCATACATCAATCATCAAGGAGGGACCTCACAGTCCTCTGGCTATGAAAGAAGTATCTCGAATTTTGGTTTGGGCGGAATCAGCTCCTGTCTAATCTCTGCGGTTCATATCCCAGTAATGGACAATTGGAAAGCGGATTATTCAGTCGCCAAACGTTGCATCCCGGGCGAATGGTCTCTTCACCCCAGAGGTATTTCTTCAGATTGTTCAAATGTGGGAACTTCAGAAATAGATCTGATGGCTTCTCATCTAAACAAGAAACTTTCCCAAGGTATCTGTCCAGAATCCCCGGGATCCTCAGGCGGAGGCAGTGGATGCATCTATCACTTTCCTTGGAAGTATCATCCTGCCCTATATCTTTTCCGCCTCTAGTTCTTCTTCCAAGAGTAATCTCCAAGATTCTGAAGGAATGCTCGTTTGTTCTGCTGGTAGCTCCGGCATGGCCCTCACAGGTTTTGGTATGCGGATCTTGTCCGGATGGCCTCTTGCCAACCGTGGACTCTTCCGTTAAGACCAGACATTTTGTCTCAAGGTCCTTTTTTCCATCAGGATCTGAATTCCTTAAATTTAAAGGTATGGAGATTGAACGCTTGGATTCTTGGTCAAAGAGGTTTCTCTGACTCTGTGATTAATTCTATGTTACAGGCTCGTAAAACTGTATCCAGAGAGATATATTATAGAGCTCTGGAAGACTTATATTTCTTGGTGTCTTTCTCATCATTTTTTCTTGGCATTCTTTTAGAATACCGAGAATATTACAGTTTCTTCCAGGATGGTTTAGATAAGGGTTTGTCCGCAAGTTCCTTTGAAAGGTCAAATCTCTGCTCTTTCTGTTCTTTTTCACAGACAGATTGCTATTCTTCCTGATATTCATTGTTTTTGTACAAGCTTTGGTTCGTATAAAGCCTGTCATTAAGTCAATATTTCTCCTCCTTAGAGTTTGAATTTGGTTCTGGGGGCTCTTCAAGCTCCTCCATTTGAACCTATGCATTCATTGGATATTAAATTACTTTCTTGGAAAGTTTTGTTCCTTTTGGCCCATCTCTTCTGCCAGAAGTGTTCTGAATTATCTGCTCTTTTCTTGTGAGTCTCCTTTTCTGATTTTTCATCAGGATAAGGCGGTGTTTGCGAACTTCTTTTGAATTTTTTACCTAAGTTGTGAATTCCAACAACATTAGTAGAGACATTGTGGTTCCTTCATTATGTCTTAATCCTAAGAATTCTAAGGAGAAATCGTTGCATTCTTTGGATGTTATTAGAGCTTTGAAATATTATGTTGAAGCTACTAAGTCTTTCCGAAAGACTTCAAGTTTATTTGTTATCTTTTCCGGTTTTAGAAAGGCCAGAAAACTTCTGCCATTTCTTTGGCATCTTGGTTGAAATCTTTAATTCATCTTGCCTATGTTGAGTCGGGGTAAGACTCCGCCTCATAGGATTACAGCTCATTCTACTAGGTCAGTTTCTACTTCCTGGGCGTTTAGGAATGAAGCTTCGGTTTGATCAGATTTGCAAAGCGGCAACCTTGGTCCTCTTTGCATACTTTTACCAAATTCTACCATTTTGTTGTATTTTCTTCTTCTGAAGCAGTTTTGGTAGAAAAGTACTTCAGGCAGCGTTTTCAGTTTGAATCTTCTGCTATGTTTTTTCATTAAACTTTATTTTGGGTGTGGATTATTTTCAGCAGGAATTGGCTGTCTTTATTTTATCCCTCCCTCTCTAGTGACTCTCTGTGTGGAAACGATCCACATCTTGGGTAGTCATTATCCCATACGTCACTAGCTCATGGACTCTTGCTAATTACATGAAAGAAAACATAATTTAAGTAAGAACTTACCTGATAAATTCATTTCTTTCATATTAGCAAGAGTCCATGAGGCCCCCGCCCTTTTTTTGTGGTGGTTATGATTTTTTTGTATAAAGCACAATTATTCCAATTCCTTATTTTATATGCTTTCGCACTTTTTTCTTATCACCCCAACTTTCTTGGCTATTCGTTTTAAACTGAATTGTGGGTGTGGTGAGGGGTGTATTTATAGGCATTTTAAGGTTTGGGAAACTTTGCCCCTCCTGGTAGGAATGTATATCCCATACGTCACTAGCTCATGGACTCTTGCTAATATGAAAGAAATGAATTTATCAGGTAAGTTCTTACATAATTATGTTTTTTACAGAGATTATCTGGACTGAATGCCTGTATAAGGTAAGAAAGGAATATTTATATCTTTTAACTGAGATTGGATCCGCTTTTACCTGTCAAAGAAGTACCTATAAAAAAAGACTGGCTAGCACATTGAAGATTTTGTCTAACATGAGAGATTAAGAGATAAACATTGCTTACTTAAACATACAGAAGGAACATTTGTGTATAAAAGGAACCAATTCCGGAAAAACCAAGTGGGCTTATTGTAATTTTATTTAATTTGTATCACATTGGGAATTGCCAACAGTGCTGCTATATATGATATATCTGTAATTAAAACAACATAAACCTCTTCTTTATAGGGACCAGTAGGTCCATATGTATGTATATATATATATATATATAATATATATATATATATATATATATATACAGTATATGTATGTGTTAATAAATATATATATATATATATATATATATATTATACAGTATATGTATGTGTTAATATATATATATATACTGTATATGTATGTGTTTAATAAATATATATACAGTATATGTATGTGTTAATAAATATATATACAGTATATATATGTGTTAATATATATATATATTATACAGTATATGTATGTGTTAATAAATATATATATATATATATATATATATACAGTATATGTATGTTAATAAATATATATATACAGTATGTGTTAATAATATATATATATATATACAGTATATGTATGTGTTAATAAATATATATACAGTATATGTATGTGTTAATAAATAAATATATATATATATATATATATATAGTATATGTATGTGTTTATAAATATATATTTATATAGATATACAGTATATGCATGTGTTAATGAATATATATATATATATACAGTATATGTATGTGTTAATATATATATATATATTTATATATATATATATATACAGTATATGTAGTTAATATATATATATATATATATTATATATATATACAGTATATGTATGTGTTAATAAATATATATACAGTTTATGTATGTGTTAATAAATATATATATATCACAGTTATTGTATGTGTTAATAAATATATTTATATATACAGTATATGTATGTGTTAATAAATATATATATATATTACAGTATATGTATGTGTTAATATATATATATATATATATATATTTATATATACAGTATATGTATGTGTTAATAAAATATATATATATATATATATATATATATACACAGTATATGTATGTGTTAATATATATATATATACAGTATAAGTATGTGTTAATAAATGCCATTAGGTTGGCTCTCAAGTCTGGGGATTCGGACCAACCAGTGGCGAGGCACTGTGCAGAACAAAAACATTCGGTGGCATCAATAAGATACACACTCATAGATCATGTACCCCCACTGGATAGGGGAGGTGATAGAGGTAAAATACTCCTACAGAGGGAGGCTCAGTGGATGTACCGACTGGGTACAATACACCCAGGTGGGCTCAACACCACCCCAGATTTCAAGGCGTTGATGTAATGTGGCTGCAAGGTGTGACACAATCACAAGGTACGGTACCTAGACCACCATGACTCTGTGGGTCATATGGTGGGCGTGCTCTGACATAGGGGACCGCCTAACCATGTTGGCATACAGCACCAGGTTTAGGAGGCTTTGGTATTTCTAATACCTGTGTGGAAGTCAGGTAGTGGTACCTTGGAGTTACCAGTTCTTTAACACACAGAGCCTATAAGTCATTACACTACACTTGAGTTTGGATATTAATCCACAGTGTGGGGACTTGGTCCTAAAAGTTCTAAAGAAGGTAAAGACATTACCCGATGAGGACCAAGAAGAAATACACACAACAGGAATAGCATATGGATCGCTATTTATCCATGGGAATACAGTGCATATATGGCACTTGATCTACAGGCCATGTTAATCCATGAGAGGAGATGGAAACCACAGTTACTGAAGAATACATAAAAGAAATTAAAGAGCAAGCAATTTTGAAGAGAGAGAAAAAATAATCTGGTGTTCCTGGTATATGTACATGTATGTGTTAATAAATATATATATATATATATACACAGTATATGTATGTGTTAATAAATATATATATATATATATATATATATACAGTATATGTATGTGTTAATAAATATATATATACAGTATATGTATGTGTAAATAAATATATATATTATATATATATACAGTATATGTATGTGCTAATATATATATATATATATATATATATATATATATATATATATATATATAGTATATGTATGTGTTAATAGATATATATAAATATATACAGTATATGTATGTGTTAATAATATATGTATATATATAGTATATGTATGTGTTAATAAATATATATATATATATAATATACAGTAATGTATGTGGTTATACTGTATGTATATATATA
>NC_069507.1:5981517-6024017 GCF_027579735.1 Bombina bombina
GGCGGGGTAGTAGAAGTAGTTCTGTCTTGGACATGTTTATTTTTAGGTGGCGAGAGGTCATCCGGGAGGAAATGCCAGATAAGCAGTCGCTGATGTGAGAATTGACAGAAGGAGAGAGTGCAGGGGGGGAATAGGTAGATCTAGGTAACAGCATAGAGGTGATAGTTGAAGCCATAGTTGTTAAGTTTACCCAGTGAAGAAGTGTAAACAGAGAAGAGTAGAGGACCCAGGACAGAGCCTTGATTTACTCCCAACAGACAGAGGCAATGGAGGAGTTACCAGCAAAAGAGACAGAGAAGGATCTGTTAGAAAAGATAGGAGTGAATCCAGCAGAGGGCATTGTCAAAGAGCACAAGAGACCTGAGAGTCTATAGGAGGATGGGATGGTCAACAGTGTCAAAGGCAGCATAGAGGTCAAGAAAGATGAGTATAGAATAGTAGCCATTGTTTTTAGTGGAAAGATAGTTTGTAACCTTGGTGAGGGCAGTCTCAGTTGAGTGTTGGGGACGGGGGTCGAGCAATGAGTTGGAGGACAGGTAGTGGGTTAGGCAATTAAAAACTAGTTTTTCAATGATTTTTTAAGTGGACGGGAGCAGTGATATGGGGCGGCAATTTGCTTGCGAGTTTGGGTCAAGGGAGGGTTTTTTGAGGATTGGGTGACCTTTGCATGTTTGAAGAAGGCAGGGAATAAACTGGTAGAAAGGGATAGGTTAAATATGTGAGTAAGAGCTGGGGTGAGGGTGGGAGGCAGAGAAGGTATTAAATGTGAAGGAATAGGGTCAAGTAGGCAGGTAGTGAGGTGTGAGGAAGATAAAAGGGAATCCACTTCACTCTCAGTGGTTGGGAGGAGGGTGCAGTGAGTGGCAGGGGGGGGTGTTTGGGAGTGAAGTTGGGAGATTGCAGGCTTGTGTTGGGATGTTTCGGATAGTAAGTGTTTAATTGAAAAAGTAGTCAGCTAGGTCTTGAGCACTGAATGCAGAGGAAGGGTGTGGTTTAGGAGGGTAAAGGAGTTGTCTGTATCTTGCAATGAGCAAAGCTCACCTGTATCTGGTGATGAGTAGGAGTCACTGTCACGGATACCTGGCTGCCAAGGCTACCTCCACCTCCCTACTACCTGAATTACTATGCTTTGCCCTGTTTTCTGGTTTATTGTGGATTACTGTGTGCCCCAAACTCCCTCCCTCTTGTGTTCTCACTGCTTATACTTCATGTTGGAAAGAGCTGATCTCTTACTGCTTGGCTCCTTCCCGGCTTGCTGGACTTATGAAACTACTAGCCGACTGGGCTACCAAGGAATCCTGATGAACCTTACCCTTTATCCCATAGAGCTCCGCTCTTTTGGGGATTTGTTGTGCCTTTGGTGGACAAGGGTTGGGGTGATTGTCGAGGGGGGACTGGGGGGTTGACACCCCCACCTCAATAACTTTGCCAGGCTGCCAACACCCTGGAATGGCCGCTGCTCCCCCAGAATCACCCCAAAACCGCAGCCTAGATATTGTGGGGTTTCTATGGACCTATGGCTCCCATGGAGGCGCTAGTATATCTGGAGGGCCAGGAATGGCGGGAGATCCTGGGAATAGATAAGACTCTTATCAAGATGAAGAAAAATAAATAAATATATATATATATATATATATATATATATACAGGGAGTGCAGAATTATTAGGCAAGTTGTATTTTTGAGGATTAATTTTATTATTGAACAACAACCATGTTCTCAATGAACCAAAAAACTCATTAATATCAAAGCTGAATAGTTTTGGAAGTAGTTTTTAGTTTGTTTTAGTTATAGCTATTTTAGGGGGATATCTGTGTGTGCAGGTGACTATTACTGTGCATAAATTATTAGGCAACTTAACAAAAAACAAATATATACCCATTTCAATTATTTATTTTTACCAGTGAAACCAATATAACATCTCAACATTCACAAATATACATTTCTGACATTCAAAAACAAAACAAAAACAAACCAGTGACAATATAGCCACCTTTCTTTGCAAGGACACTCAAAAGCCTGCCATCCATGGATTCTGTCAGTGTTTTGATCTGTTCACCATCAACATTGCGTGCTAGCAGCAACCACAGCCTCCCAGACACTGTTCAGAGAGGTGTTACTGTTTTCCCTCCTTGTAAATCTCACATTTGATGATGGACCACAGGTTCTCAATGGGGTCAGATCAGGTGAACAAGGAGGCCATGTCATAAGATTTTCTTCTTTTATACCCTTTCTTGCCAGCCACGCTGTGGAGTACTTGGTACGCGTGTGATGGAGCATTGTCCAGCATGAAAAATCATGTTTTTCTTGAAGGATGCAGACTTCTTCCTGTACCACTGCTTGAAGAAGGTGTCTTCCAGAAACTGGCAGTAGGACTGGGAGTTGAGCTTGACTCCATCCTCAACCCGAAAAGGCCCCCACAAAGCTATCTTTGATGATACCAGCCCAAACCAGTACTCCACCTCCACCTTGCTGGCGTCTGAGTCCGGACTGGAGCTCTCTGCCCTTTACCAATCCAGACCACGGGCCCATCCTTCTGGCCCATCAAGACTCACTCTCATTTCATCAGTCCATAAAACCTTAGAAAAATCAGTCTTGAGATATTTCTTGGCCCAGTCTTGACATTTAAGCTTGTGTGTCTTGTTCAGTGGTGGTCGTCTTTCAGCCTTTCTTACTTGGCCATGTCTCTGAGTATTGCACACCTTGTGCTTTGGGCACTCAGTAATGTTGCAGCTCTGAAATATGGCCAAACTGGTGGCAAGTGGCATCTTGGCAGCTGCACGCTTGACTTTTCTCAGTTCATGGGCAGTTTTTTTGCGCCTTGGTTTTTCACATGCTTCTTGTGACCCTGTTGACTATTTTGAACTGAAACGCTTGATTGTTCGATGATCACGCTTCAGAAGCTTTGCAATTTTAAGAGTGCTGCATCCCTCTGCAAGATATCTCACTATTTTTGACTTTTCTGAGCCTGTCAAGTCCTTCTTTTGACCCCATTTTGCCAAAGGGAAAGGAAGTTGCCTAATAATTATGCACTCCTGATATAGGGTGTTGATGTCATTAGACCACACCCTTCTCATTACAGAGATGCACATCACATAATATGCCTTAATTGGTAGTAGGCTTTCGAGCCTATACAGCTTGGAGTAAGACAACATGACATAAAGAGGATGATGTGGTCAAAATACTCATTTGCCTAATAATTCTGCACTCCTGTATATATATATATATATATATATATATATATAATATATATATATATATATATATACATATATATTATATATATATATATTACATACAGGTAGCCCTCAGTTTACGCCGGGGTTTGGATCCAGAAGGAATGGTTGTAAATTGAAACCCAGTTTATAATGTAAGTCAATGGGAAATGAGGGAGTTAGGTTCCAGGCCTCTCTCAAAATTGTCATAAGTAACACCTAATACATTATTTTTAAAGCTTTGAAATGAAGACTTTAAATGCTAAACAATATTATAAACCTAATAAAATAATCACACAACACAGACTTCACTTGCATTTTTCTGCAAACAGTTCTTTCTATGCATTCCAATCTGGACTGATTTATAGACAGGAAGATCTTGTTCCTTTGAAATCTGCTCGATAGCTCAGGTCTGGTTAAACTGATTAATTTCAGCTTGCTTTGCTTTGCTGAAACACAAGCGGACAGCTCCACCTACTGGCTATTTAAATCAATGCACTGCTTCTCAATGCTTTTCAATAGCAGTCACATGACTGGAAAAAAGGTTGTTGTTCTGAAACGGTGCAAATTGATGAACCAAGGGCCACCTGTGTGTGTGTGTATATATATATATATAAGGAATAATAAAATACAAAAACAAATGTGATAGTGCACAAAAAAGGATAAAAGTCCCAGGTAATCATGGTGGTAATGCCTCCAGCAGGTGAAACCTCCGGGTAAAAAGAAGAAACACATATAGTGAAGCTTCTGTGGTTATGTGAAATTTTACAGCAGAACCTAGAAAGGTACTCACAAGCTCTAGATATAAAGGCACAGGAAGCTCCTAATAGGAGGCAAGGCAAAGAAGGAGGTTACAGCTCCAAAGGATGAATCCGAAGTGGTTAAAAAGTATAAAAAATGTATTAAAAACAAGTCGCAAGGCATATAAGGAGACTGTCCCAATCATAGACTACTGCAAACAAAAGACTGTGTATCACAATGTCCAATGAATGCTCTGTTAGTCCGGTAAGGAACAAGGCTCCACCCCTTTAGTAAAGTCACTACTCCAACGTACGTTTCCCCAATCACAGCTTGGCTTTTTCAAGGATGACTTCAAGATGGTCCTGATGACCTTTTATAGTTGTAACTCCACTTCTGATTGGGTCCTGTCTGATTGGGTCCTGGATTCTTATGCAGGTGTTTTGACAGAGTCCTCATGTCTTATTGATTCAATTAAGAAAAATACTTTTGCCACATAGCAGAAATATATATAATTGGCATCTTATCAAATACAATTCGTATATACATAATTAACAAACATAAAAATTAAATAAAACATTCAATAAAACCTTATAAATCGAAAGGTAAATATGGGAATCGATCCTCTGTCCTAAGGGTTACATTTTTTTTTTTTTTTGTCTACATCCTGACCTAACATGATAGTACTAAAGCTATAGACTCCTTACTAGTATTAGCAGATAATTAGGTTATACAGAAATATTCATAAAATGACATCTACCTGGAATAGAACCAATGTCCTCAAGATTGTAAAAATAGCATCCTGAGCTAACAGGATTGTTCTAAAACTTTTGACTTTTTATTAATATTAACAATTAGTTGTATTATACAGAGAAATTTATAAAATAGCATTTACCTGGAATCAAACCAATGTCCTCAAGACCTTAAAATTATTATGTTACTGTCACAACCCACTGGGCTATTTTGAATATCTGAAATGTGTCAAAGGTATAGGGGCCTAGTTTTTACCTGAATAAAGATATCTACACTTGAATCGCGTCCTGCGCTTCTCTCCTTTCATCCTATTCTAGAAACTTGCACTTTGGAGATTTGTCTCGTTAAGAGGAGCAGCGGAGCATTCAAGATACAGGATTATCACCTCTTCGCTTGGTCAGGAATTTACAGACCGGCATTCTGCAAAGACATTTATCCTGTATAGGACTTTGGATTTCCATATACCGCAACATTTATTTTATGCAGTTTTTTTCCGTTTCTTTCTAATTAGCATTAACCTATTAGTATTATCTATGTGTTTCTACCAACAGTTATAGTGTTGTATTCAATACCTGTTGTTTTTATATACTCTCATTTATAAGGTTATTTTGCACTATTCCATTGCTCTTGTCGAGCAATTTTGAGTGCTTATATTTGTTATAGGGGCCTATTTATCAAGCCGTCAACTGTGCTGCATTCGCCGGCACCAATACGCTCACCTAACATCGCTGCCGCGGACCTGAATACGCTCTCCATATTTAACAAAAAAGCTGTCAAAAAGCCGCGCACCAAGTACGGGGCGATGAGCAGCAGACTGTTAACTAACAGTCATCGATCTCACTGCTCTTCGGCTTTTTCACAGCTTTATTTGTATACTGTCATTAAGCACCGCCACTATACTAAACTGTTTAACCCCTATCCCGCCGCAACTAAACCGCTGCTCCCCGAGCCCACCGCCACCTACATTATACTCATTAACCCCTAATCTGCCATCCCCTACTCCGCCGCCACCTACATTATACTTATTAACCCCTAATCTGCCACCCCTATACCGCCGCCACCTACATAAAGATATTAACTCCTATCCTGCCACTCCCGGAGCCCACCGCAACTAAATAAATGTATTAACCCCTAAACCACCAGCCCCCCACATCGCCATAAACTAAAGTAACCTATTAATCCCTAAACCTAACAACCTCCTAACTGTACATTAAATCATCCCCATCTTATAACAAATTTAAACTTACCTTTTAGATTTAAATTAAACTATATTAAACTATTAATTAACCTACTCTAACTATTATAATAAAAATACATTAAACTATATTAAATTAATAAATAATCTAACCTAACTTTTATACTAAAATTACATAAAATTACAAATTAAAATAACTATGTTATATATTTAAACACCTAACCCTACTCAAATAATTTAATTCTACACTAAAAAGTTAAAAAAAACTAAGTTACAAAAAATAACAAACACTAAGTTACACAAAAAAATAAACACTACATTACAAAAAATAAAAAAGAAATTATCAAAGCTTTAAACTAATTACACCTAATCTAAGGGCCCTATGAAAATAAAAAAGCCCCCCAAAATAAAAAAAACCCTAGCCTACAATAATCTACAAATAGCCCTTAAAAGGGCCTTTTGCGGGGCATTGCCCCAAAGTAATCAGCTCTTTTACCTGTAAAAAAAATACAAATACCCCCCCAACAGTAAAACCCACCACCCACACAATGAACCCCCCAAATAAAAAACGAACTAAAAACACCTAAGCTCCCCATTGCCCTGAAAAGGTCATTTGGATGGGCATTGCCCTTAAAAGGGCAGTTAGCTCTATTGCAGGCCCAAGTCCTAATCTAAAACTAAAACCCACCCAATAAACCCTTAAAAAATTCTAATACTAACCCCAGAAGATTTACTTACAGTTTTGAAGATCCAACATCCATTCTCCAAGAAGCCGGGAGAAGTCCTCAACGAAGCAGCCGAAGTCTTCATCCAAGCCCGCAGAAGTCTTCACCCAGATGGCATCTTCTATCTTCATTCATCCGGCGCGGAGCGGCTCCATCTTCAAGACATCCGACGCGGAGCATCCTCTTCCTTCCGACGACTACCAACGAATGAAGGTTCCTTTAAATGACGTCATCCAAGATGGCGTCCCTTAGATTCTGATTGGCTGATATAATTAAGGTTGAAAAACTCCAATAGAATGCGAGCTCAATCCTATTGGCTGATTGGATCAGCCAATAGGATGAAAGCTCAATCCTATTAGCCAATATGATTGAGCTTGCATTCTATTGGCTGATTGGATCAGCCAATAGGATGAAAGCTCAATCCTATTGGCTGATTGCAACAGCCAATAGGATTTTTTCAACCTTAATTCCGATTGGCTGATTCTATCAGCCAATTGGAATCTAAGGGACGCCATCTTGGATGACGTCATTTAAAGGAACCTTCATTCGTCGGTAGTCATCGGAAGGAAGAGGATGCTCCGCGTCGGATGTCTTGAAGATGGAGCCGCTCCGCGCAGGATAGATGGAGATAGAAGATGCCGTCTGGGTGAAGACTTCTGCGGGCTTGGATGAAGACTTCGGCCACTTCGTTGAGGACTTCTCCCGGCTTCTTGGAGAATGGATGTTGGATCTTCAAAACTGTAAGTAAATCTTCTGGGGTTAGTATTAGGATTTTTTTAAGGGTTTATTTGGTGGGTTTTAGTTTTAGATTAGGACTTGGCTCTGCAATAGAGCTAACTGCCCTTTTCAGGGCAATGGGGAGCATAGGTTTTTTTTAGGTTAGTTTTTCATTTGGGGGGTTGGTTGTGTGGGTGGTGGGTTTTACTGTTGGGGGGGTATTTGTATTTTTTTTTTACAGGTAAAAGAGCTGATTACTTTGGGAAATGCCCCGCAAAAGGACCTTTTAAGAGCTATTTGTAGTTTATTGTAGGATAGGGTTTTTTTTATTTTGGGGGGGCTTTTTTATTTTTATAGGTCCCTTAGATTAGGTGTAATTAGTTTAAAGCTTTGATAATTTCTTTTTCATTTTTAATAACTTAGTGTTTATTTTTTTGTGTAACTTACGGCTAGATTACAAGTTGTGCGTTAGGCTTAAAAAGCAGCGTTAAGAGGTCCTAACGCTGATTTTTAACGCCCGCTGGTATTAAGAGTCTTGCAAGTACAGGTGTACTGCTCACTTTTTTTGGCCAGACTTGGAAATGCCGCAAATCCACTTACATAAATTGCGTATCCTCTTTTTTCAATGGGACTTGCATAGCGCCTGTGTGACAGACCCTTCTGTCAGTACTGAAAGAGTTAACTTTGTTCAGCTTTAAGAAGCTATTTTCTAAAGACAGGGTTGCTGGCATCAGCTATTGTGTGCTGTAATTAAGTTTAAGTGATAAACATTCACATTGTTTGATCCCATCCAGAGAGCAGACGCCCAAGTGATAAGAAAGACTAAATTGTTTATCTGCTTAAGTAATGTAATTCTATTGTATCATGTCAAAGGGTGTTTTCCCTCTATCTAATGTACAATATTCTTTCAAACCCCCATCTGGGGTCAGACCTGCATAAATACTGGGCATATAGCCCTCAATAAAGTGCATTCTGTTTTAACCTTCAATGTGGAGCCTGGTCTCATGTTTGAGGGGGGAACTGGCTGGGTTGTGAGTTGCTGATCCCATATTCAGGACATCGTTCATCTGGTATTAACCCTTGGTATCCTGTTGGTACCGTAACAATTGGTGGCAAGCGACGGGAGGATCCTTATCGCCCAGAAGAGCAACTACACAAGCCAGTAACCTCAGGAAGAGGGGGATTATTACAATACTGACTAAGATGGAAGGAGTACCAGGGACCGAAGGAATCAATGGGCCCAGCATATCAGACAGAACCCCCAAAGAAGCAAGCTTTGACCGGGCTGTCAAAATAAGACTGGCACATTATGGCCCCAACCCATCTGCGGAAATTATCAACCAAAGCGGCGCTGCAGCAGCCCAAGTCACAGCAACCCCAGTGGAAAAGAGAAAAGTAAATTTTGCAGCTTTTAAAAACTTCCTGGAAACAGAAGGAGAGATTGATGGGTACCTTGCGGATTTTGAGAGGCAATGTGCACTACACAAGGTACCCGCAGAAGACTGGGTCATGATATTATCCGGAAAATTATCCGGCCGGGCCAGCGAGGCTTTTCGGGCAATTCCAGATGAGGAAGTCGGGGATTATAATGCTGTAAAAGAGGCTCTGCTCTCCAGGTATGCGGTTACGCCGGAGGAATACAGGAGACGGTTCAGAGACACTGTTAAGCTAGCTGGAGATTCCTACATTGAGTGGGCATGTAAGGTGCACCGCACAGCAGCTCACTGGATAGCGGGGTGCCAAGCCGTATCTGGGGAAGAGGTGCTGCAGCTATTCCTGTTGGAACATTGCTTCGACAAGTTACCCGCAGGAGTTCGAGAGTGGGTTCGGGACCGTAAACCCTCCACCCTGCATGAAGCGGCTCGCTTGGCAGATGAGTATACGGATGCCCGCAAACTGGACACTGCTACCACTAAGCCCCCTGCCAGAGTGGAGTACAGACCCACAGTCACCCCAGCAGCTACCAGTTACCAACCCCCGGCGCACCGCTATACCACACCGCCTTCAGCCACGAACTATCCTCAGAGAGCCCGGTTCAATTCACGGGACTACTCACAACCTATTCGGTGCTTTGGATGTAAGCAACTAGGGCACAAAAGACCAGAGTGTCCCCTAAACGCAGCGAACCAAGCACAGTCCTGGAGAAGACCCGCCGGCGGAATCCCACTTAACCCTCAGCCTGCGGCCCACTACGTAGAGGAGCAAGAATTCTGGGGCATCCTACATGAAGCAGACCCCGTTCAAGCTTCCCACTGGAATAACCGGCAACTGGTTAAAGTGAATGGGAAGGAGGTCAGTGGTCTACGGGATACTGGTGCTACCATGACCTTGCTTCAAAAGAACTTGGTGTCTGAGAAACAGCACACTGGAGACACTGTGGCTGTGAGGGTAGCAGGGGGCGCTGTGTTCCGCCTACCTGTTGCCCAGGTACATTTGGATTGGGGAGGGGGCGCTAGACCTGTGAATGTGGGGGTCAAGAAGGACTTACCTGCTGATGTTCTCCTTGGAAATAACTTGGCCCCCCTTGTTTCTGCCTATGCTCCCATGGGTCCCGCCGATGTTAACCCTGTGACTACCCGTGCCCAGATCCGTGCAGCAGAGACTGACCCACCTATTGCTAAGCCCCAGGACGCTGAGCTCAGTAAATCTCTATCAGCTATTGATACGTTGAAGTCCCGTTACAATGCGCTGATGAAGGAGAAGAGTCAAGTAGAGGATGAAATGGTCATGATAAACAATCACGTAACAGTGCTAGCGGGAGAGAAGAGGAGCGCAGAGGAAAAAGCGCGTTTAGAACGTGAATCTCTGCTAGACAAGCTGCACCGAGAGACTGCAGAAAACACCAGCTTGAGAGTGGAACATGAAACATTAAAGACAAACTTAGCGACACTGGAGGAGAAGCTGACGCTGGCTCATAGTGAGGTGCAGCAACTCAAGGGCACCCTATGTCAGTATGAAGTGATTGTGGATACCTATAAAGAGCAGGTACAAAAACCACGTAAAGAAGCTGATGAGATTTTGAAGGACTGTTTAGCCCTGGTCTGGGCACTGAAGAAGTTGAACCCTTATTCATATGGGCAGGAATTCTCTCTCATAACGGGAATACAGATGGATTGTCCCGGCAAACTGACATGCCTACCACCTCCTAGTCTGGTCATCCCCAGGTTGACCCGCCAAAGGGTCAAGCCGGGTCTGCCGGAGTGTTCCACTAGGGGGGAGCCATGTGACAGACCCTTCTGTCAGTACTGAAAGAGTTAACTTTGTTCAGCTTTAAGAAGCTATTTTCTAAAGACAGGGTTGCTGGCATCAGCTATTGTGTGCTGTAATTAAGTTTAAGTGATAAGCATTCACATTGTTTAATCCCATCCAGAAAGCAGATGCCCAAGTGATAAGAAAGACTAAATTGTTTATCTGCTTAAGTAATGTAATTCTATTGTATCATGTCAAAGGGCGTTTTCCCTCTATCTAATGTACAATATTCTTTCAACCCCCCATCTGGGGTCAGACCTGCATAAATACTGGGCATATAACCCTCAATAAAGTGCATTCTGTTTTAACCTTCAATGTGGAGCCTGGTCTCATGTTTGAGGGGGGGATCTGGCTGGGTTGTGAGTTGCTGATCCCATATTCAGGACATCGTTCATCTGGTATTAACCCTTGGTATCCTGTTGGGACCGTAACAGCCTGTATTACGAGTCTGACAAAAAGTGAGCGGTACACCCTCTCCTGTCAAGACTGGTACCGCATATTAAAGTCAGTAGTTAAGAGTTTTACACTACAACGCTGTAGCATAAAACTCTTAACTAAAGTGCTAAAAAGTACACTAACACCCATAAACTACCTATTAACCCCTAAACCGAGGCCCCCCCCACATCGCAAACACTAAAATAAAAATTTTAACCCCTAATCTGCCGAACCGGACATCACCGCCACTATAATAAATATATTAACCCCTAAACCGCCGCACTCCCGCATCGCAAACACAGGTTAAATATTATTAACCCCTAATCTGCCGCCCCCAACATCTCCGCCACTATATTAAAGTTATTAACCCCTATATCTAAGTCTAACCCTAACACCCCCTAACTTTAATATAATTTAAATAAAAATAAAAATAACTATCATTAACTAAATTATTCCTATTTAAAACTAAATACTTACCTATAAAATAAACCCTAAGCTAGCTACAATATAACTAATAGTTACATTGTAGCTAGCTTAGGGTTTATTTTTATTTTACAGGCAAATTTGTATTTATTTTAACTAGGTAGAATAGTTACTAAATAGTTATAAACTATTTAATAACTACCTAGTTAAAATAAGGACAAATTTACCTGTAAAATAAAACCTAACCTAAATTACACTAACACCTAACACTACACTATAATTAAATGAATTCCCTAAATTAAATACAATCAAATACAATTAAATAAAATTAGCTAAAGTACAAAACCCCCCCCACTAAATTACAGAAAATAATAAACAAATTACAAGATTTTTAAACTAATATCACCTAATCTAATCCCCCTAACAAAATAAAAAAGCCCCCCCAAAATAAAAAAAGCCCTACCCTACACTAAATTACAAATAGCCCTTAAAAGGGCCTTTTGCGGGGCATTAACCCAAAGTAAGCAGTTCTTTTACCTGTAAAAAAAATTACAAATCCCCCCCAACATTAAAACCCACCACCCACACAACCAACCCTACTATAAAACCCACCCAATACCCCCTTAAAAAAAAACTAACACTAACCCCTTGAAGATCACCTTACCGGGAGAAGTCTTGATCCAACTGGGGCGAAGTGGTCCTTCAGACGGGCAGAAGACTTCATCAGGACGGCATCTTCTATCTTCATCCATCCGGGGAGGAGCGGGTCCATCTTCAAGACATCCGACATGGAGCATTCTCTTCTAACAAAGTCTTCTTACTAAATGATGGTTCCTTTAAGTGATGTCATCCAAGATGGCGTCCCTTCAATTCCGATTGGCTGATAGAATTCTATCAGCCAATTGGAATTAAGGTAGAAAAAATCCTATTGGCTGATCCAATCAGCCAATAGGATTGAGCTGGCATTCTATTGGCTCAGCCAATAGGATTTTTTCTACCTTAATTTCAATTGGCTAAAAGGATTCTATCAGCCAATCGGAATTATAGGGACGCCATATTGGACGGCGTCACTTAAAGGAACCGTCATTTAGTAAGAAGACTTTGTTGGAAGAGGATGATCCACGCCGGATGTCTTGAAGATGGACCCGCTCCGCGCCGGATGGATGAAGATAGAAGATGCCGTCTGGATGAAGACTTCTGCCCGTCTGGAGGACCACTTCGCCCAGCTTGGATGAAGACTTCTCCCGGCTTCGTTGAGGACTTCGGCCCGGTTGGATGAAGACTTCTCCCGGTAAGGTGATCTTCAAGGGGTTAGTGTTAGGTTTTTTTTAAGGGGGGATTGGGTGGGTTTTAGAGAAGGGTTGGTTGTGTGGGTGGTGGGTTTAAATGTTGGGGGGGGGATTTGTAATTTTTTTTACAGGTAAAAGAGCTGATTACTTTGGGCAATGCCCTGTAAAAGGCCCTTTTAAGGGCTATTTGTAATTTAGTGTAGGGTAGGGCTTTTTTATTTTGTTAGGGGGATTAGATTAGGTGTAATTAGTTTAAAAAATCTTGTAATTTGTTTATTATTTTCTGTGATTTAGTGTTTGTTTGTTTTGTACTTTAGCTAATTTTATTTAATTGTATTTAATTTAGGGATTTAATTTAATTATAGTGTAGTGTTAGGTGTTGGTGTAATTTAGGTTATGTTTAATTTTACAGTTAAATTTGTCTTTATTTTAACTAGGTAGTTATTAAATAGTTAATAACTATTTAGTAACTATTCTACCTAGTTAAAATAAATACAAACTTGCCTGTAAAATAAAAATAAACCCTAAGCTAGATACAATGTAACTATTAGATTTGTTTAAATTATATTTGTTAGTGGGGGTTAGACTTAGGTTTAGGGGTTAATAAATTTAGAATAGTGGCGGCGACGTTGGGGGCGGCAGATTAGGGGTTAATAAATGTAGGTAGGTGGCGGCGATGTTATGGACTGCAGATGAGGGGTTAATAATATTTAACTAATGTTTGCGATGCGGGAGTGCGGCGGTTTAGGGGTTAATATGTTATAGTGGCGGCGACGTTGGGGCTGGCAGATTAGGGGTTAAGAAGTGTAGGTAGGTTGCGGCGACATTGGGGGCAGCAGATTAGGGGTTAATTATTATAATGTAGGTGGCGGCGGTGTCCGGAGCGGCAGATTAGGGGTTAATTATATAATGTAGGTTGCGCCGATGTCGGGGGCGGCAGATTAGGGGTTAATAAGTGTAAGATTAGGGGTGTTTAGACTCGGGTTCATGTTAGGGTGTTAGGTGTAGACATAACTTTTATTTCCCCATAGGAATCAATGGGGCTGCGTTAAGGAGTTTTACGCTGCTTTTCTGCAGGTGTTAGACTTTTTTCAGCCGGCTCTCCCCGTTGATTCCTATGGGGAAATCGTGCACGAGCATGTTACACCAGCTCACCGCTAATGTAAGCAGCACTGGTATTGGAGTGCGGTAATGAGCAAAATTTTGCTCAACGCTCACTTCTTGTCTGGCTTGTAAAAATCCGTAATACCAGTGCTGTCTGTAAGTGAGCAGTGAGCATAAACTGCTCGTTAGCACCGCACAGCCTCTAACGCAAAACTCGTAATCTAGGTGTATGTGTTTGTTATTTTTTGTAACTTAGTTGTTAGTTTTTTTGTAATTTAGTAATTTTTTAGTGTAGATTTAAATTATTTGAGTAGGGTTAGGTGTTTAAATATAGAATATAGTTAATTTAATTTGTAGTTTTAATGTAATTTTAGTATAAAAGTTAGGTTAGATTAATTATTAGTTTAATATAGTTTAATGTAATTTTTTGTTTAAAAGTTAGGTTAGATTAATTTAATATAGTTTAAAGTAATTTTAGTATAACAGGTTAGATTATTAGTTTAATATAGTTTAATGTAATTTTATTATAATAGCTAGGGTAGGTTAATTATTAGTTTAATTTAAATCTAAAGGTAAGTTTAAATGTATTATAAGATAGGAATGAGTTAATATTTAATATAAAGTTAGCGGGTTGTTAGGTTTAGGGGTTAATAGCTTAATTTAGTTTATGGCGATGTGGGGGGCTGGCGGTTTAGGGGTTAATATATTTATTTAGTTGCGGCGGGATAGGGGTTAATACTTTTATGTAGGTGGTGGGGCAGTAAATTAGGGGTTAATAAGTATAATGTAGGTGGCGGCGGTGTAGGGGCGGAAGATTAGGGGTTAATAAATTATAATGTAGGTGGCTGCGGTGGCGGGGCAGCAGATTAGGGGTTAAGTATAAGGTAGGTGGTGTTGGGGCGGCAGATTAGGGGTTAATAAGTATAATGTAGGTGGCGGCAGTGTAGGGGCGGAAGATTAGGGGTTAATAAATTATAATGTAGGTGGCTGCGGTGGCAGCAGATTAGGGGTTAAGTATAAGGTAGGTGGTGTTGGGGCGGCAGATTAGGGGTTAATAAG
The DNA here is from genome assembly GCF_027579735.1 of Bombina bombina. NCBI lineage: Eukaryota > Metazoa > Chordata > Amphibia > Anura > Bombinatoridae > Bombina > Bombina bombina. The sequence continues at coordinate 5,996,419 of NC_069507.1, forward strand.
TATAATGTGGGTGGCGACGGTGTCGGGGGCGGCAGATTAGGGGTTAATAAGTATAATGTAGGTGGCGGTGGTGTCGGGGGCGGCAGATTAGGGGTTAAGTATAATGTAGGTGGCGGGCGGCAGATTAGGGGTTAATAAGTATAATGTAGGTGACGGGCGGCAGATTAGGGGTGTTTAGACTCGGGGTACATGTTAGGGTGTTGGGTGTAAACGTAACTTTTATTCTCCCATAGGAATCAATGGGATATCGGGCAGCAGCGAACATAAGCTTTCGCTGCTTTCAGACTCACATTGATTCCTATGGCATCCGCCGCGTCCAGGGTGGCAGATTGAAAACCAGGTATGCTGGGCCGGAATAGTGGTGAGCGTACTTGCTAGTTATTTGTTAACTAGCAAAAGTAGTTAGATAGTGCCGAATTTGCATTCGGAACATCTGTAGTGACATAACCATCGATCTGTGTCAGACTGAGACCGGCAGATCGTATGTTATGTCACAAAATTCTACTTTTGCCGGTCTGTAGCCTTTGATAAATAAGGCGAATCAGGCTCGCCACAATTACGCTGTGGAATTCCAGCGTATTTGCGGTTGACGGCTTGATAAATAGGCCCCATAGAGTAATCATTACCAGAGAGAAATATTATTCTAAAAAGTGATGCAATTCAAAATCTTTATTCTAACCATTGGGAATAAACGTTTTTAGAGCAAAGATCCATTTAATTTCCAATCTACCTAAGATTACATTAATGTCCCCACCTCTCCAATGTAGTTGGGCCTTTCGGATATCCAAATGTAATTTTATATGTTTAGGATCACAGTTGTGTTTCCCTTTTAAAGTGATCAGATAGTGCATGTTTATCAAAACCTTTTTTGATATTATATACATGCTCCCTAAATCTAACTGAGTTTTCTAGAGGTCCTTCCAATATAGATTCAATTGCAAGAACATTTTAATAAGTAAATAACATTATTTGAATTACATTTGTTTTATCTCGTATTGTTTATCGTTACCCATTGTTAGAGATCTAATGTTCCTCTCTTGTGGAGAGAATTCTTTACAACCCATACATTTCCCACATCTGTAGAAACCTTTTAGATTTTCTCCTAACCAATTTTCTTTTTTCTTATCTTTGAGAAAATGTCTAGTGATTTTATCTTTTATATTGGGTACTCTTTTAAAGACTATAAATGGTTTATCCTGTATAATATCTATGAAAGAAAAATTTGATGGCACCACTACAAACAAATAATTAGTCTTTTCACCATTCACAATTAGGGCAAATTGGCCTAAAAATATAGTGTTTAATTGTGGTGTGGTGCTTAGTATCTAAAGTTACTTTTAACTTAAATTCAATAGAGAATTGAACACAAGGATACTATAATAGCACTCATAAGACTGTGAATAATTTATGTAGGAGAACTTTGTAGGTCACATAGGTTAAAAAAATATTAATCTTTATTAGAACTTTTTTTTTAAAAAATGGGTATAGTTAAAACTAAAATGTTAGCAGAAATTAATGTCAGTTCAATATCTGACTAGTAATGGGTTGGTGCTGGTAGTTAAATTAGTGCAGGCTCATAATTGGATATACTCAATATTTCCTAGTGTGGTAGCAAAATAATGGTAGTTACCAATCTAAAGATAACATTCAATATATCAACTGGTATATTATATGCAAGTTCTATCAATTTTACACTAAAAGTCTTAGTGCTTTCTAGATTCAGTTATTATTCTGGAGCTGAGATCAGTTCCGCTTCACTTGAATTATAATATCAATATTGACGAGAATTGTTCTTTAGTGAAAATTGTTGAACAACATATTTAAACATTATGTTATCTGATAGGTATATTTGCAAATAACAGCTAACCACTAGTGTAATATCAGGCTATAATAAAGCTTATGAATCCAGAATTTGTTGGCAGATATTGTGTATTTCAGCATGATTGGTGCATACTTAGTTCATTTGCATAGTTTACCTATTATCTCTGAATATTTGAATGTATATTTAGATATGGTGCTTATTGTATTATAATTTGGTTCTGGAATTAGACCACCAGTATCTAAAGTGGTAATTACTAATAGCACCACCAATACAGATTCAGATATAATGGTTAATAATGTGAGACCACTTTTATATTATATCATAGCAGAGAGTACCGGTCAGATTATATAGAGAATAAACGTTAACTGATATTTTCAACTGTTACCAGCTAGATAGTTAATATTAAATAGTACAGCTATACACACGCTTTAGTAATAAAGTTTTTTTATATACTCATACAGGATTATTGTTATATTATTATGAGACTAGTAAACTGTAATATCTGTCTCTCTCCTGCTAAGTATTAGTAACCAGATAAAGCGTACCATAAATGACTATCAGCTGTTTACAAAATGGAGACCAGTTTAAACTCTCACGCTGATTGTACAAATAACTGCTGTTTAGTTTGCTCCCGGTCTAAGGTGGAACCAACATAAGCCCCAATAGTGAGTTTTAAATTGCTTTTACTAAGGCACCACGATACCCCAAATAATAGCGGCTATAGCGCTCCCCTCAGCTCACTCCCCTCTCCCTGACCTGTTTCGCCGGGTTCCCGGCTTTCTCAAAGGTTCAGATATTGAACTGACATTAATTTCTGCTAACATTTTAGTTTTAACTATACCCATTTTTTAAAAAAAAACGTTCTAATAAAGATGAATATTTTTTAACCTATGTGACCTACAAAGTTCTCCTACATAAATTATTCACAGTCTTATGAGTGCTACTATAGTATCCTTGTGTTCAATTCTCTATTGAATATAAGTTACCTGTATAATATCTCTCAGACCATAATCTTTTTAAGTACGTCCCAATGTCTATTAATGATGATCCTTATTTACTTTATTTTGGGCACAATAATCTAATATTATACTTTCCCTTCATTGCATTCAAACTTGTCGTTCTTTTTGTCATTATATTTCAAAAAGGTCCACAAGAGAGGAACATTAGATCTCTAACAATGGGTAACGATAAACAATACGAGATAAAACAAATGTAATTCAAATAATGTTATTTACTTATTAAAATGTTCTTGCAATTGAATCTATATTGGAAGGACCTCTAGAAAACTCAGTTACATTTAGGGAGCATGTATATAATATAAAAAAAGGTTTTGATAAACATGCTCTATCTGATCACTTTAAAAGGAAACAACTGTGATCCTAAACATATAAAATTACATTTGGATATCCGAAAGGCCCAACTACATTGGAGAGGTGGGGACATTAATGCGATCTTAGGTAGATTGGAAATGAAATGGATCTTTGATCTAAGCATGTTTATTCCCAATGGTTTAAATAAAGATTTTGAATTGCACTATCCCGACGTGTGTTAAATTCAATTGCGTTCAAACAACGATTGCGCTTACTTTCAACCCATAATATGCGCACTACTCCCAACACGTGCAAACAGGCGCAATAAACCTATCGCTCGCACGCAACAGCGTAACACTTGTAATCTAGCCCTTTATTATTAGGTTATAAAAATGATAGTGGCTGATGTTATAAATTATACAGAGGCACATAAGATTATCTTAAATGGGATTATCTCCTTTTTTTCCATAAAATACATCATGCACCTCTAGTTGGTTTATTCATTGGATAAAAGCATCTTTGTGTTATTGATTTTATATGAGGCTCTGTGCTCTAAAGGAGTCCCTTCCTCAGTTATCATAATTTTAAGCATGTGCATTTTTGTCATACACACACACACACATATATATATATATATATATATATACACATACACACACACACACACATATATATATATATATATATACACACACACACACACACACACACACATATATATATATATATACACACACACACATATATATATATATATATATATATATATATATATACACACACACACACACACATATATATATATATATATATATATTATATATATAATATATATATATATATATATATATATATATATATATATATATATATATATATATATACACACACACACACACATACATATATACATACATTGTCACATTGAAAACAGTTTTTGAAAAATTAAAACTGCCATAAACTATTTAGGTACTACAATTTGTGCACAGGGCAAATAATATAAAGTATAAGTGGTTCTTCTGTAGTCTGTTTGCATAAACAGGCCATTTCTCATTTTATAATAAGGCAATTTTAATGATTTTTAAAATAATATTCTTGATATGTACAATACCGGGATCAACAATACTATTGTCACACATTTTGAATTGCATCACTTTTTATAATAATATTTCTCTCTGGTAATGATTACTCTATACCTTGGGCACATTTCAGAAATTCAAGTAGCCCAGTGGGTTGCAACAGTAACATAATAATTTTAAGATCTTCCAGGTAGATACTATTTTATAAATGTCTCTGTATAATACAACTAATTGTTAATACTAATAAAAAGTCAAAAGTTCTAGAACAATCCTGTTAGCTCAGGATGCTAAGACATAGATTTAGCCATATTATGAACCTTTAAGACTGAGGTTTGATTCCTATATTATGTCAGGTTAGGAAATGTCCAGAAGAAGACCCAAATGCTAGGGCGAACTTAAACAACACCCTTGCACTCTGAGTTTAATCCAGGACATAACCCCACGACAACCTCCAAAAAACAATGTACTCACAATATGGAGCAGGGCTAGCCTGTGCCAAAGTCATTCAAGATATCAGCCAGAAAGACTTCTGAATAAGGAACTGGTTTCAGGAAATGTCTTCCACAGAATAAGGAGAGCAGGGATAGTCCACTTATACTCAGACAGAAGAAGGGTAAAACAGGAAACAGTTAATAATGCAGGAGTAGGTAATTTGTTATCAGGCAGTTTGAGGGTTAACATTGTGAAGACAGTCTTTGCAGAGTAAGCAACAGGTAATCAGGAAGTTTGAGGGTTAACACTGTGTAGACAGTCTTTGCAGAGTATGCAACAGGTAATCAGGCAGTTTGAGGGTTAACACTGTAGTCAGAACTTGCAGTGTTAACAACATGTAATCAGGTAGTTTGAAGGTTAACACTGTGTTGTCAGAACTTGCAGAGATAGCAACAGGTAATCTGGTAGTTTGAAGGTTAACACAGATTAATCAGTACTTGTTGAGATTGGCAACAGGATATCAAGCAGTTTGAAGGTTTACACTGAATAATTGTATTTGCAGAGTTTGGAAACAGGTAAACATGAAGATTGAAGGTTTCACAGAAATAACAGTATTTGAATAGTTTGGCAGTACACAGAGTAGTCAGAATTTGCAGCAGGTAAACAGGCAGTTTGAAAGTTTCACAAAACAAACAGTACTTGCATTGTTTGGAGACAGGTAATCAGGAGGTTGAAGGTTAATCCAGCATAGTAAATCCTTGAAGAGATTGGCAACAGAAAAGCAGCAGTTAGAGAGATTCCAAAGCAAATTCCTAAGCAAATTCCTAACAGAAGCCACAAAGTTAAACAAACAAACGGGCACTGGAGAAACAGGAAGCCCGGAATAAAAAGCCTGGTTGTGACATCATCAGGAAGGGGTGGCTCAGACACCTGTCAATCAAGCACACAGAGAGGACTGCAGAGCTTCCCAGCAACTGAGCGTGACAGTGCCCCTCCTCAAGGACCCCTCCCAGGGGACCCGACCGGGCCTGGCAGGGTATTTCTTGTGAAAAGACTTGACAAGAGCTGGAGCATGAACATGAGAGGCCGGTTCCCAAGATCGTTCAGAGATAGGATAACCCTTCCAATGGACCAGGTAGTACAGCCGATTGCCCCATAGCTTGGAATCGAGAATCTGGCTGACTTCAAATTCAGAAGTTCCCTCTACGGAAAGTGGAGGAGGTGGTTTAATCTTGATAGAGTACCAATTGTAGATGACTGGCTTGAGTAGGGAGACATGAAACACTGGATGGATCTTGAGAGTCTTGGGTAAGGCCAGGCAGTATGCAGAAGAACAAACTCTGGAAACAATTCGAAAAGGTCCAATGTACTTAGGACCCAACTTGGTACAAGGTTGTTTTAGACGTATGAATCTGGTGGATAAAAATACTCTGTCTCCAGTACGAAGTAAAGGAGCCTTGCACCTTCTGCGATCAGCATATTTCTTATGTCTTAAGGAAGAAGAGAGTAGATTTTGACGAATGAGTTGCCAGTGATTACTGAGATTTTTTATTATACGATCTGCTCCAGGGACTTCAGTAGAACTGGTAATCATAGGAAAGGTTCTAGGTTCAAATCCATAAGCTGCCTTAAAGGGAGAGGTCTGTAATGAGGTGTTATAACGTGAGTTGTGAGCTAATTCCGCCAAAGGCAATAACTGAGACCAGTTGGAGTGGTGATGGTCTACGTAATATCTAAGAAAAGATTCCAAGGCTTGATTTACACGCTCAGTCTGTCCGTTGGATTGAGGATGGTGTGCAGTAGAAAGTGATATGTTGATTCTGAAGTGCTTACAAAAAGACCTCCAAAATTTGGAAACAAATTGGACTCCATGATCTGAGACTGTCAGTGGGAAAACCATGTACTCACGGTATGGAGCAGGGTTAGCCTGTGCCAAAGTAATTCAAGATAGACTTCTGAATAAGGAACTGGTTTCAGGAAATGTCTTCCACAGAATCAGGAGAGCAGGGATAGTCCACTTATACTCAGACAGAAGAAGGGTAAAACAGGAAACAGTTAATAATGCAGGAGTAGGTAATTTATCAGGCAGTTTGAGGGTTATCACTGTGTAGACAGTCTTTGCAGAGTATGCAACAGGTAATCAGGCAGTTTGAGGGTTAACACTGTGAAGACAGTCTTTGCAGAGTATGCAACAGGTAATCAGGCAGTTTGAGGGTTAACACTGTGTAGACAGTCTTTGCAGAGTATGCAACAGGTAATCAGGCAGTTTGAGGGTTAACACTGTAGTCAGAACTTGCAGTGTTAACAACATGTAATCAGGTAGTTTGAAGGTTAACACTGTGTTGTCAGAACTTGCAGAGATAGCAACAGGTAATCTGGTAGTTTGAAGGTTAACACAGATTAATCAGTACTTGTTGAGATTGGCAACAGGATATCAAGCAGTTTGAAGGTTACACTGAATAATTGTATTTGCAGAGTTTGGAAACAGGTAAACATGCAGATTGAAGGTTTCACAGAAATAACAGTATTTGAATAGTTTGGCAGTACACAGAGTAGTCAGAATTTGCAGCAGGTAAACAGGCAGTTTGAAAGTTTCACAAAACAAACAGTACTTGCATTGTTTGGAGACAGGTAATCAGGAGGTTGAAGGTTAATCCAGCATAGTAAATCCTTGAAGAGATTGGCAACAGAAAAGCAGCAGTTAGAGAGATTCCAAAGCGAATTCCTAACAGAAGCCACAAAGTTAAACAAACAAACGGGCACTGGAGAAACAGGAAGCCCGGAATAAAAAGCCTGGTTGTGACATCATCAGGAAGGGGTGGCTCAGACACCTGTCAATCAAGCACACAGAGAGGACTGCAGAGCTTCCCAGCAGCCGAGCGTGACATATTACTTCCAATGGCTTAACTAAATTTTTGAATTGCATAATTTTTCAGAATAATTTTCTCCTCTGTTTATAATCACTATATGCTTTTTAAATATTTCACAAATTTAAATAGCCTGGTGGACTATGACAGTAACACTAATAATTTTTACAATCTTGAGGACATTGGTTCGATTCCAGGTAGATGTAATTTTATGAATATTTCTGTATAACATAATTATCTTCTAATACTAGTAAGGAGTCTATAGCTTAGTACTATCATGTTAGCTCAGGATGTAGACATAATTTTAATTTTTTTTTAACCCTTAAGACAGAGGTTTGATTCCCATATTTACCTTTAGATTTATAAGGTTTTATTGAACGTTTTATTTAATTTTTGTTTGTTAATTATGTATAAATTAATTGTATTTGATAAGATGTCAATTATATATATTTCTGCTATGTGACAAAAGTATTTTTCTTAATTGAATCAATAAGACATGAGGACTCTGTCAAAACACCTGCATAAGAATCCAGGACCCAATCAGAAGTGGAGTTACAACTATAAAAGGTCATCAGGACCATCTTGAAGTCATCCTTGAAAAAGCCAAGCTGTGATTGGTGAAATGTACGTTTGAGTAGTGACGTCACTAAAGGGGTGGAGCCTTGTTCCTTAACGGACTAACAGAGCATTCATTGGACATTGTGATACAGTCTTTTGTTTGCAGTAGTCTATGATTGGGGCAGTCTCATTATATGCCTTGCGACTTGTTTTTAAAACATTTGTTATACTTTTTAACCACTTCTGATTCATCCTTTGGAGCTGGAACATCCTTCTTTGCCTTGCCTCCTATTAGGAGCTTCCTGTGCCTTTATATCTAGAGCTTGATTTAGAAGCTCTAGACAATGTGAGTACCTTTTTAGGTTCTGTTGTAAATTTCACATAACCACAGAACTTCACTATATGTGTTTCTTCTTCTTTTTTTTCCCCTGAGGTTCACCTGCTGAGCATTACCACCGTGATTACCTGGGACTTTTATCCTTTTTTGTGCACTATCACATTTGCTTTTGTATCTTATCAAGATAAGAATGTGTATATAAGCTGTGTGGTTTTCCCAATAAAATCTGTTTGTGTTTCACCTTAATACTGGTCTTGTCTAGTTATTAGGGTAGGCTCTTGCTAAAATCACTTTCTCTGCTCTGTAGATACAAGTTCCAGGTACAGGAAGAACCCTTTTGGCAGAGCTACCCAGTCGGGGTGGCTGGAGTCTGTCACAGTCACCTCTATCTAGTGATGGTCACAGGTTGTCTGTATATAGCAATGAATACAGCTCACTTGTATCTGGTGATGAGCAGGAGTCACCTCTATCTAGTGATGGTCACAAGTTGTCTGTATCTAGCACTGAACAAAGCTCACCTGTATCTGATGAGTAGGAGTCACCTCTATCTAGTGAGTCTGTATCTAGCAATGATTAGAGCTCACCTGTATCTGGTGATTAGTAGAAGTCAACTCTTTATAGTGATTGTCACAAGTTGTCTGTATCTAGCACTGATCAGAGCTCACCTCTGTTTGGTAAGGAGTAGGATTCATCTTTGTCTATAGATGGTCACAAGTTGTCTGTATCTAGCAGTGAACAAAGCTCACCTATATCTAGTGATGAGTAGGAGTCACCTCTGTCTACTTATGGTCACAAGTTGTCTGTATCTAGCAATAAACAAAGCTCACCTGTATCTGATGATGAGTAGGAGCTACTTCTGCCTAGTGATGGTCATGAGTTGTCTGTATCTAGCACTGAACAAAGCTTACCTGTATCTGGTGATGAGTAGGTGTCAGCTCTGTCTAGTGATGGTCACATGTTGTCTGTATATAGCAATAAATATAGGTCACCTATATCTGGTGATGAGTAGGAGTCACCTCTGTCTGGTGATGGTCACAAGTCTGTATCTAGCCGTAAACAAAGCTCACCTGTATCTGGTTATCTTCTCTATCTGAATCATGAAAGAAAAATGTTGTGTTTCATATCCCTTTAAAAACACCTCTCCCCACACCCCATTTATTTATTTCAAATCACTCCTGAATATTGGTCCAATATTGGTCTAAATGACCCTCACCCTGGTCCAAAAGAAGAAATAAAATTTACCCTTTATTCAGCACCATTAAAAATATTAGTTATAAAAGTAAACCAACACGCTGATTCAAAATATAAAAACACTGTATGTACAAATAAACCTAGTGTTCTGGCATAAGCACTATCAAATATTTATATTTCTATTATTCAGAGGCAGGCATATAAATAATACAATTATCCCCCCACTACTGTAGAAGACACAAAACAACAGATCCCTCTCTCACCGTCTATGATTTTGTGATAATAAATACCCCACACAGGGCAGCATAAAGGGATTGGCTTTAACTCTCTTGTTGCACCATAGTAGTTATTCAAAAATATTGGGTATTGTAATGTCTGCACTCTCAAATATCACATCATAAATTCCAATTACATGCCAGAGTACTAAGAGTAGAGAAACGCCAACGTACGTCTCGCTATAGCTTTGTCAAGATTTGCTAGGTTAAGGAGTTAGTTTGACTGCACTATCCAACCACCATATGTTATTGCACCTGAGGCTTTTGCTTGATCGTTACCATTTACCCTTTAACATGATGTGAGTGCAAGTGTAGGTGCACTATTGATTTACGTTGAGTGGTGTTATCACTCAATAGCTCTTATACTTTTGCTCTCCACATGTAATCTTGACCTTGTTTCACCATTTTCATTAGGAGAAGACACAGGTGTAATGATGTGAGTTATAAGAAGCTCTGGCCATCTGGATAGAAAAGACTCTCACAGGAGTTAAAAATTCCTCAGTAGCAGCCATCAAGGTGTGATGTACAAAGAATATATCCAAGTAATGTGCTTGTAGAATCATTTTGTGAAGCACATTAAGTAGTACTCTCTCCTATACAGCATAATACATGGCCCTATCCTTTATGGGCAAAGTATCTAATGTCTCACTTATTCACAAATAATTATTCTCTTTATCAGATTTGAGAAGATGATCAGTGGTCTCTACATGGGAGAACTTGTCAGGCTTATACTCTTAAAAATGGCAAAGCAAGGCCTCTTGTTTGCTGGGAAGACGTCAACTGCTCTGCGTACAAAAGGCAAAATTCAAACATGTCATGTGGCCTCCATGGAGAAGTAAGTTTGTAGTGATCTGTGTAGTATCCTCTGTATTGGAGCTAATAAAGCAAGCTGCCAGTGTGGTCACCAAGGATGTTAACTTGTTATGGTAACTACACTATGTAAGGCAAATGGGTTTTTATCTTTCTCAGCCTTTAACCCAAAGACCCTACATGACCCCCTGTGCAGCACTCTAATAACCCAATAAAACCACATGACCCCTGTGCAGCACACTCATAAGCCAAAATGACCCCACATGACCCCTTGGGCGGCACTCACATAACCTAATCACTTCTGTGCAGCACTTTCATGACCTAATGACCTCACATGACCCCTTGTACAGCACTCTCATAACACAATGACCCCACATGACCCCTTGTGCAGCACTCCCATAACCCAATGACCCCACATGACCTCTTGTGCAGCACTTTCATGACCCAATGACCTAACATGACACCTTGTACAGCACTTTCCTAATCCAATGACCCCATATGACCCCTTGTGCAGCCCTCCTATAACCCAATGACCCCTTGTGCAGCACTCCTATAACCCAATGACCCCACATGACCCCTTGTGCAGCACTTTCATAACCCTATGACCTCACATGACCCCTTGTGCAGCACTCTCATCAGCTAATAACCCCACATGACCCCTGTGCAGCACTCCCATAATTCAACTACTACACATAGGTGGTAGTTACTACCCTTGGGCGGCACTCTCATAACCCAATGATCCCACATGACCCCTTTGGCGGCACTTTCAAAACATATTAACCCCTGTGCAGCTCATTCATAACTCAGACACCCCCATACAACACTTCCATCACCTGTCAGACTCATGAAAGTTTTTAATTTTGACTTATATGTCCCCCTGTTGTTAAAAAGCAGGGAAGAAAGCTTAGGAGCATGCATGTGGCAGCAGTTGGGCAAGAGTGTTACCCATTTGCAAGAGCATTAGAGGGCAGCACTATTTCCTGCCACGTAGTGCACCAGATGCTACCTAGGTATCTCTTCAATACGATGGGAACAAAGCACATTTTATAATAGGAGTTCATTTGAAGCTTTTGTCTGAGTCACATGAGGGTTTCATATCCCTTTACTGCAGATACAATGAAGGATTATATAATACTCATCAGGTTTTGTCTGAGTCACATGAGGGTTTCATATCCCTTTACTGCAGATACAAAGAAGGATTATATAATACTCATCAGGTTTTGTCTGAGTCACATAAGGGTTTCATATCCCTTTACTGCAGATACAATGAAGGATTATATAATACTCATCAGGTTTTGTCTGAGTCACATGAGGGTTTCATATCCCTTTACTGCAGATACAATGAAGGATTATATAATACTCATCAGGTTTTGTCTGAGTCACATGAGGGTTTCATATCCCTTTACTGCAGATACAATGAAGGATTATATAATACTCATCAGGTTTTGTCTGAGTCACATGAGGGTTTCATATCCCTTTACTGCAGATACAATGAAGGATTATATAATACTCATCAGGTTTTGTCTGAGTCACATGAGGGTTTCATATCCTTTACTGCAGATACAATGAAGGATTATATAATACTCATCAGGTTTTGTCTCGAGTCACATGAGGGTTTCATATCCCTTTACTGCAGATACAATGAAGGATTATATAATACTCATCAGGTTTTTGTCTGAGTCACATGGAGGGTTTCATATCCCTTTACTGCAGATACAATGAAGGATTATATAATACTCATCAGGTTTTGTCTGAGTCACATGAGGGTTTCATATCCCTTTACTGCAGATACAATGAAGGATTATATAATACTCATCAGGTTTTGTCTGAGTCACATAAGGGTTTCATATCCCTTTACTGCAGATACAATGAAGGATTATATAATACTCATCAGGTTTTGTCTGAGTCACATGAGGGTTTCATATCCCTTTACTGCAGATACAATGAAGGATTATATAATACTCATCAGGTTTTGTCTGAGTCACATGAAGGGTTTCATATCCCCTTTACTGCAGATACAATGAAGGATTATATAATACTCATCAGGTTTTGTCTGAGTCACATGAGGGTTTCATATCCCTTTACTGCAGATACAATGAAGGATTATATAATACTCATCAGGTTTTGTCTGAGTCACATGAGGGTTTCATATCCCTTTACTGCAGATACAATGAAGGATTATATAATACTCATCAGGTTTTGTCTGAGTCACATGAGGGTTTCATATCCCTTTACTGCAGATACAATGAAGGATTATATAATACTCATCAGGTTTTGTCTGAGTCACATGAGGGTTTCATATCCCTTTACTGCAGATACAATGAAGGATTATATAATACTCATCAGGTTTTGTCTGAGTCACATGAGGGTTTCATATCCCTTTACTGCAGATACAATGAAGGATTATATAATACTCATCAGGTTTTTGTCCTGAGTCACATGAGGGTTTCATATCCCTTTACTGCAGATACAATGAAGGATTCATATAATACTCATCAGGTTTTTTTCTGAGTCACATGAGGGTTTCATATCCCTTTACTGCAGATACAATGAAGGATTATATAATACTCATCAGGTTTTGTCTGAGTCACATGAGGGTTTCATATCCCTTTACTGCAGATACAATGAAGGATTATATAATACTCATCAGGTTTTGTCTGAGTCACATGAGGGTTTCATATTTACTGCAGATACAATGAAGGATTATATAATACTCATCAGGTTTTGTCTGAGTCACATAAGGGTTTCATATCCCTTTACTGCAGATACAATGAAGGATTATATAATACTCATCAGGTTTTGTCTGAGTCACATGAGGGTTTCATATCCCTTTACTGCAGATACAATGAAGGATTATATAATACTCATCAGGTTTTGTCTGAGTCACATGGGGGGTTTCATATCCTTTACCTTGCAGATACAAATGAAGGGATTATATAATACTCATCAGGTTTTGTCTGAGTCACATGGAAGGGTTTTCATATCCCTTTACTGCAGATACAATGAAGGATTATATAATACTCATCAGGTTTTGTCTGAGTCACATAAGGGTTTCATATCCCTTACTGCAGATACAATGAAGGATTATATAATACTCATCAGGTTTTGTCTGAGTCACATGAGGGTTTCATATCCCTTGACTGCAGTATACAATGAAGATTATATAATACTCATCAGGTTTTGTCTGAGTCACATGAGGTTTCATATCCCTTTACTGCAGATCACAATGAAGGATTATATAATAGCTCATCAGGTTTTGTCTGAGTCACATAGGGTTTCATATCCCTTTATTTACTGCAGATACAATGAAGGATTATATAATACTCATCAGGTTTTGTCTGAGTCACATAAGGGTTTCATATTTACTGCAGATACAATGAAGGATTATATAATACTCATCAGGTTTTGTCTGAGTCACATAAGGGTTTCATATCCCTTTACTGCAGATACAATGAAGGATTATATAATACTCATCAGGTTTTGTCTGAGTCACATGAGGGTTTCATATCCCTTTACTGCAGATACAATGAAGGATTATATAATACTCATCAGGTTTTGTCTGAGTCACATAAGGGTTTCATATCCCTTTACTGCAGATACAATGAAGGATTATATAATACTCATCAGGTTTTGTCTGAGTCACATGAGGGTTTCATATCCCTTTACTGCAGATACAATGAAGGATTATATAATACTCATCAGGTTTTGTCTGAGTCACATGAGGGTTTCATATCCCTTTACTGCAGATACAATGAAGGATTATATAATACTCATCAGGTTTTGTCTGAGTCACATGAGGGTTTCATATCCCTTTACTGCAGATACAATGAAGGATTATATAATACTCATCAGGTTTTGTCTGAGGTCACATGAGGGTTTCATATCCCTTTACTGCAGATACAATGAAGGATAATATAATACTCATCAGGTTTTGTCTGAGTCACATGAGGGTTTCATATCCCTTTACTGCAGATACAATGAAGGATTATATAATACTCATCAGGTTTTGTCTGAGTCACATGAGGGTTTCATATCCCTTTACTGCAGATACAATGAAGGATTATATAATACTCATCAGGTTTTGTCTGAGTCACATGAGGGTTTCATATCCCTTTACTGCAGATACAATGAAGGATTATATAATACTCATCAGGTTTTGTCTGAGTCACATGAAGGGTTTCATATCCCTTTACTGCAGATACATATAAGGTTTATATAATACTCATCAGGTTTTGTCTGAGTCCACATAAGGGTTTCATATCCCTTTACTGCAGATACAATGAAGGATATATAATACTCATCAGGTTTGTCTGAGTCACATGAGGGTTTCATATCCCTTTACTGCAGATACAATGAAGGATTATATAATACTCATCAGTTTTGTCTGAGTCACATGAGGGTTTTCATATCCCTTTACTGCAGATACAATGAAGGATTATATATATACTCATCAGGTTTTGTCTGAGTCACATGAGGGTTTCATATCCCTTTACTGCAGATACAATGAAGGATTGATATAATACTCATCAGGTTTTGTCTGAGTCACATGAGGGTTTTCATATCCCTTTACTGCAGATACAATATGAAGGATTATATAATACTCATCAGATTTTTCTGAGTCACATGAGGGGTTTTCATATCCCTTTACTGCAGGATACAATGAAGGGATTATATAATACTCATCAGGTTTTGGGTCTGAGTCACTTGAGGGTTTCATATCCTTTACTGCAGATACAATGAAGGATTATATAATACTCATCAGTTTTGGTCTGAGTCACATGAGGGGTTTCATATCCCTTTACTTGCAGAGTACAATGAAGGATTATATAATACTCATCAGGTTTTGGTCTGAGTCACATGAGGGTTTCATATCCCTTTACTGCAGATACAATGAAGGATTATATAATACTCATCAGGTTTTGTCTGAGTCACATGAGGGTTTCATATCCCTTTACTGCAGATACAATGAAGGATTATATAATACTCATCAGGTTTTGTCTGAGTCACATGAGGGTTTCATATCCCTTTACTGCAGATACAATGAAGGATTATATAATACTCATCAGGTTTTGTCTGAGTCACATGAGGGTTTCATATCCCTTTACTGCAGATACAATGAAGGATTATATAATACTCATCAGGTTTTGTCTGAGTCACATGAGGGTTTCATATCCCTTTACTGCAGATACAATGAAGGATTATATAATACTCATCAGGTTTTGTCTGAGTCACATGAGGGTTTCATATCCCTTTACTGCAGATACAATGAAGGATTATATAATACTCATCAGGTTTTGTCTGAGTCACATGAGGGTTTCATATCCCTTTACTGCAGATACAATGAAGGATTATATAATACTCATCAGGTTTTGTCTGAGTCACATGAGGGTTTCATATCCCTTTACTGCAGATACAATGAAGGATTATATAATACTCATCAGGTTTTGTCTGAGTCACATGAGGGTTTCATATCCCTTTACTGCAGATACAATGAAGGATTATATAATACTCATCAGGTTTTGTCTGAGTCACATAAGGGTTTCATATCCCTTTACTGCAGATACAATGAAGGGATTATATAATACTCATCAGGTTTTGTCTGAGTCACATGAGGGTTTCATATCCCTTTACTGCAGATACAATGAAGGATTATATAATACTCATCAGGTTTTGTCTGAGTCACATGAGGGTTTCATATCCCTTTACTGCAGATACAATGAAGGATTATATAATACTCATCAGGTTTTGTCTGAGTCACATGAGGGTTTCAATATCCCTTTACTGCAGATACAATGAAGGATTATATAATACTCATCAGGTTTTGTCTGAGTCACATGAGGGTTTCATATCCCTTTACTGCAGATACAATGAAGGATTATTATAATACTCATCAGGTTTTGTCTGAGTCACATTGAGGGTTTCATATCCCTTTACTGCAGATACAATGAAGGATTATATAATACTCATCAGGTTTTGTCTGAGTCACATGAGGGTTTCATATCCCTTTACTGCAGATACAATGAAGGATTATATAATACTCATCAGGTTTTGTCTGAGTCACATAAGGGTTTCATATCCCTTTACTGCAGATACAATGAAGGATTATATAATACTCATCAGGTTTTGTCTGAGTCACATGAGGGTTTCATATCCCTTTACTGCAGATACAATGAAGGATTATATAATACTCATCAGTTTTGTCTGAGTCACATGAGGGTTTCATATCCCTTTACTGCAGATACAATGAAGGATTATATAATACTCATCAGGTTTTGTCTGAGTCACATGAGGGTTTCATATCCCTTTACTGCAGATACAATGAAGGATTATATAATACTCATCAGGTTTTGTCTGAGTCACATGAGGGTTTCATAATCCCTTTACTGCAAGATACAATGAAGGATTCTATAATAACCACATCAGGTTTTGTCTGAGTCTACATAAGGGTTTCATATCCCCATTACTGCAGATACAATGAAGGATTATATAATACTCATCAGGTTTTGTCCTGAGTCACGATGAGGGTTTTCATAATCCATTTACTGCAAGATACAATGAAGGATTATATAATACTCAATCAGGTTTTGTCTGAGATCACATGAGGGCATTTTCATATCCCTTTACTGCGAAGATCACAATGAAGGATTATATAATACTCATCAGGTTTTGTCTGAGTCACTAAGAGCGAGTTTCATATCCCTTTACTGGCAGATACAATGAAGGATTATAATAATACTCATCAGGTTTTGTCTGAGTCACATGAGGGTTTCATATCCCTTTACTGCAGATACAATGAAGGATTATATAATACTCATCAGGTTTTGTCTGAGTCTCATGAGGGTTTCATATCCCCTTTACTGCAGATACAATGAAGGATTATATAAATACTCATCAGGTTTTGTCTGAGTCACATAGAGGGTTTCATATCCCTTTACTGCAGATACAATGAAGGATTATATAATACTCATCAGGTTTTGTCTGAGTCACATGAGGGTTTCATATCCCTTTACTGCAGATACAATGAAGGATTATATAATACTCATCAGGTTTTGTCTGAGTCACATAAGGGTTTCATATCCCTTTTACTGAAGATACAATGAAGGATTATATAATACTCATCAGGTTTTGTCTGAGTCACATGAGGGTTTCATATCCCTTTACTGCAGATACAATGAAGGATTATATAATACTCATCAGGTTTTGTCTGAGTCACGATGAGGGTTTCATATCCCTTTACTGCAGATACAATGAAGGATTATATAATACTCATCAGGTTTTGTCTGAGTCACATGAGGGTTTCATATCCCTTTACTGCAGATACAATGAAGGATTATATAATACTCATCAGGTTTGGTCTAGTCACATGAGGGTTTCATATCCCTTTACTGCAGATACAATGAAGGATTATATAATACTCATCAGGTTTTGTCTGAGTCACATGAGGGTTTCATATCCCTTTACTTGCAGATACAATGAAGGTTTATATAATACTCATCAGGTTTGTCTGAGTCACATGAGGGTTTCATATCCCTTTACTGCAGATACAATGAAGGATTATATAATACTCATCAGGTTTTGTCTGAGTCCATGAGGGTTTCTATCCCTTTACTGCAGATACAATGAAGGATTATATAATACTCATCAGGTTTTGTCTGAGTCACATGAGGGTTTCATATCCCTTTACTGCAGATACAATGATGGATTATATAATACTCATCAGGTTTTGTCTGAGTCACATGAGGGTTTCATATCCCTTTACTGCAGATACAATGAAGGATTATATAATACTCATCAGGTTTTGTCTGAGTCACATGAGGGTTTCATATCCCTTTACTGCAGATACAATGAAGGATTATATAATACTCATCAGGTTTTGTTCTGAGTCACATGAGGGTTTCATATCCCTTTACTGCAGATACAATGAAGGATTTATAATACTCATCAGGTTTTGTCTGAGTCACATAAGGGTTTTCATATCCCTTTACTGCAGATACAATGAAGGATTATATAATACTCATCAGGTTTTGTCTGAGTCACATGAGGGTTTCATATCCTTTACTGCAGATACAATGAAGGATTATATAATACTCATCAGGTTTTGTCTGAGTCACATGAGGGTTTCATATCCCTTTACTGCAGATACAATGAAGGATTATATAATACTCATCAGGTTTTGTCTGAGTCCACATGAGGGTTTCATATCCCTTTACTGCAGATACAATGAAGGATTATATAATACTCATCAGGTTT
The DNA here is from genome assembly GCF_027579735.1 of Bombina bombina. NCBI lineage: Eukaryota > Metazoa > Chordata > Amphibia > Anura > Bombinatoridae > Bombina > Bombina bombina. Next base: position 6,015,350 of record NC_069507.1, read on the forward strand.
TGTCTGAGTTCACATAAGGGTTTCATATCCCTTTACTGCAGATACAATGAAGGATTATATAATACTCATCAGGTTTGTCTGAGTCACTGAGGGTTTCATATCCCTTTACTGCAGATACAATGAAGGATTATATAATACTCATCAGGTTTTGTCTGAGTCACATGAGGGTTTCATATCCCTTTACTGCAGATACAATGAAGGATTATATAATCCTTCATCAGGTTTTGTCTGAGTCACATGAGGGTTTCATATCCCTTTACTGCAGATACAATGAAGGATTATATATTACTCATCAGGTTTTGTCTGAGTCACATGAAGGTTTCATATCCCTTTACTGCAGATACAATGAAGGATTATATAATACTCATCAGGTTTTGTCTGAGTCACATGAGGGTTTCATATCCCTTTACTGCAGATACAATGAAGGATTATATAATACTCATCAGGTTTTGTCTGAGTCACATGAGGGTTTCATATCCCTTTACTGCAGATACAATGAAGGATTATATAATACTCATCAGGTTTTGTCTGAGTCACATGAGGGTTTTCATATCCCTTTACTGCAGATACAATGAAGGATTATATAATACTCATCAGGTTTTGTCTGAGTCACATTAGGGTTTCATATCCCTTTACTGCAGATACAATGAAGGATTATATAATACTCATCAGGTTTTGTCTGAGTCACATGAGGGTTTCATATCCCTTTACTGCAGATACAATGAAGGATTATATAATACTCATCAGGTTTTGTCTGAGTCACATGAGGGTTTCATATCCCTTTACTGCAGATACAATGAAGGATTATATAATACTCATCAGGTTTTTGTCTGAGTCACATGAGGGTTTCATATCCCTTTACTGCAGATACAATGAAGGATTATATAATACTCATCAGGTTTTGTCTGAGTCCACATGAGGGTTTCATATCCCTTTACTGCAGATACAATGAAGGATTATATAATACTCATCAGGTTTTGTCTGAGTCACATGAGGGTTTCATATCCCTTTACTGCAGATACAATGAAGGATTATATAATACTCATCAGGTTTTGTCTGAGTCACATGAGGGTTTCATATCCCTTTACTGCAGATACAATGAAGTATAATATAATACTCATCAGGTTTTGTCTGAGTCACATGAGGGTTTCATATCCCTTTACTGCAGATACAATGAAGGATTATATAATACTCATCAGGTTTTGTCTGAGTCACATGAGGGTTTCATATCCCTTTACTGCAGATACAATGAAGGATTATATAATACTCATCAGGTTTTGTCTGAGTCACATGAGGGTTTCATATCCCTTACTGCAGATACAATGAAGGATTATATAATACTCATCAGGTTTTGTCTGAGTCACATGAGGGTTTCATATCCCTTTACTGCAGATACAATGAAGGATTATATAATACTCATCAGGTTTTGTCTGAGTCACATAAGGGTTTCATATCCCTTTACTGCAGATACAATGAAGGATTATATAATACTCATCAGGTTTTGTCTGAGTCACATGAGGGTTTCATATCCCTTTACTGCAGATACAATGAAGGATTATATAATACTCATCAGGTTTTGTCTGAGTCACATAGGGTTTCATATCCCTTACTGCAGATACAATGAAGGATTATATAATACTCATCAGGTTTTGTCTGAGTCACATGAGGGTTTCATATCCCTTTACTGCAGATACAATGAAGGATTATATAATACTCATCAGGTTTTGTCTGAGTCACATGAGGGTTTCATATCCCTTTACTGCAGATTACAATGAAGGATTATATAATACTCATCAGGTTTTGTCTGAGTCACTTGAGGGTTTCATATCCCTTTACTGCAGATACAATGAAGGATTATATAATACTCATCAGGTTTTGTCTGAGTCACATAAGGGTTTCATATCCCTTTACTGCAGATACAATGAAGGATTATATAATACTCATCAGGTTTTGTCTGAGTCACATGAGGGTTTCATATCCCTTTACTGCAGATACAATGAAGGATTATATAATACTCATCAGGTTTTGTCTGAGTCACATGAGGGGTTCATATCCCTTTACTGCAGATACAATGAAGGATTATATAATACTCATCAGGTTTTGTCTGAGTCACATAAGGGTTTCATATCCCCTTTACTGCAGATACAATGAAGGATTATATAATACTCATCAGGTTTTGTCTGAGTCACATGAGGGTTTCATATCCCTTTACTGCAGATACAATGAAGGGATTATATAATACTCATCAGGTTTTGTCTGAGTCACATGAGGGTTTCATATCCCCTTTACTGCAGATACAATGAAGGATTATATAATACTCATCAGGCTTTTGTCTGAGTCACATGAGGGTTTCATATCCCTTTACTGCAGATACAATGAAGGATTATATAATACTCATCAGGTTTTGTACTGAGTCACATGAGGGTTTCATATCCCTTTACTGCAGATACAATGAAGGATTATATAATACTCATCAGGTTTTGTCTGAGTCACATAGAGGGTTTCATATCCCTCTTTACTTGCAGATACAATGAAGGAATTTATAATAATACTCATACAGGTTTTGTATGAGTCACATGAGGGTTCTCATATCCCTTTACTGCAGATACAATGAAGGATTATATAATACTCATCAGGTTTTGTCTGAGTCACATGAGGGTTTCATATCCCTTTACTGCAGATACAATGAAGGATTATATAATACTCATCAGGTTTTGTCTGAGTCACATGAGGGTTTCATATCCCTTTACTGCAGATACAATGAAGGATTATATAATACTCATCAGGTTTTGTCTGAGTCACATGAGGGTTTCATATCCCTTTACTGCAGATACAATGAAGGATTATATAATACTCATCAGGTTTTTGTCTGAGTCACATGAGGGTTTCATATCCCTTTACTGCAGATACAATTGAAGGATTATATAATACTCATCAGGTTTTGTCTGAGTCACATGAGGGTTTCATATCCCTTTTACTGCAGATACAATGAAGGATTATATAATACTCATCAGGTTTTGTCTGAGTCACATGAGGGTTTCATATCCCTTTACTGCAGATACAATGAAGGATTATATAATACTCATCAGGTTTTGTCTGAGTCACATGAGGGTTTCATATCCCTTTACTGCAGATACAATGAAGGATTATATAATACTCATCAGGTTTTGTCTGAGTCACATGAGGGTTTCATATCCCTTTACTGCAGATACAATGAAGGATTATATAATACTCATCAGGTTTTGTCTGAGTCACATGAGGGTTTCATATCCCTTTACTGCAGATACAATGAAGGATTATATAATACTCATCAGGTTTTGTCTGAGTCACATGAGGGTTTCATATCCCTTTACTGCAGATACAATGAAGGATTATATAATACTCATCAGGTTTTGTCTGAGTCACATAAGGGTTTCATATCCCTTTACTGCAGATACAATGAAGGATTATATAATACTCATCAGGTTTTGTCTGAGTCACATGAGGGTTTCATATCCCTTTACTGCAGATACAATGAAGGATTATATAATACTCATCAGGTTTTGTCTGAGTCACATGAGGGTTTCATATCCCTTTACTGCAGATACAATGAAGGATTATATAATACTCATCAGGTTTTGTCTGAGTCACATGAGGGTTTCATATCCCTTTACTGCAGATACAATGAAGGATTATATAATACTCATCAGGTTTTGTCTGAGTCACATGAGGGTTTCATATCCCTTTACTGCAGATACAATGAAGGATTATATAATACTCATCAGGTTTTGTCTGAGTCACATGAGGGTTTCATATCCCTTTACTGCAGATACAATGAAGGATTATATAATACTCATCAGGTTTTGTCTGAGTCACATAAGGGTTTCATATCCCTTTACTGCAGATACAATGAAGGATTATATAATACTCATCAGGTTTTGTCTGAGTCACATGAGGGTTTCATATCCCTTTACTGCAGATACAATGAAGGATTATATAATACTCATCAGGTTTTGTCTGAGTCACATGAGGGTTTCATATCCCTTTACTGCAGATACAATGAAGGATTATATAATACTCATCAGGTTTTGTCTGAGTCACATGAGGGTTTCATATCCCTTTACTGCAGATACAATGAAGGATTATATAATACTCATCAGGTTTTGTCTGAGTCACATGAGGGTTTCATATCCCTTTACTGCAGATACAATGAAGGATTATATAATACTCATCAGGTTTTGTCTGAGTCACATGAGGGTTTCATATCCCTTTACTGCAGATACAATGAAGGATTATATAATACTCATCAGGTTTTGTCTGAGTCACATGAGGGTTTCATATCCCTTTACTGCAGATACAATGAAGGATTATATAATACTCATCAGGTTTTGTCTGAGTCACATGAGGGTTTCATATCCCTTTACTGCAGATACAATGAAGGATTATATAATACTCATCAGGTTTTGTCTGAGTCACATGAGGGTTTCATATCCCTTTACTGCAGATACAATGAAGGATTATATAATACTCATCAGGTTTTGTCTGAGTCACATGAGGGTTTCATATCCCTTTACTGCAGATACAATGAAGGATTATATAATACTCATCAGGTTTTGTCTGAGTCACATAAGGGTTTCATATCCCTTTACTGCAGATACAATGAAGGATTATATAATACTCATCAGGTTTTGTCTGAGTCACATAAGGGTTTCATATCCCTTTACTGCAGATACAATGAAGGATTATATAATACTCATCAGGTTTTGTCTGAGTCACATGAGGGTTTCATATCCCTTTACTGCAGATACAATGAAGGATTATATAATACTCATCAGGTTTTGTCTGAGTCACATGAGGGTTTCATATCCCTTTACTGCAGATACAATGAAGGATTATATAATACTCATCAGGTTTTGTCTGAGTCACATAAGGGTTTCATATCCCTTTACTGCAGATACAATGAAGGATTATATAATACTCATCAGGTTTTGTCTGAGTCACATGAGGGTTTCATATCCCTTTACTGCAGATACAATGAAGGATTATATAATACTCATCAGGTTTTGTCTGAGTCACATGAGGGTTTCATATCCCTTTACTGCAGATACAATGAAGGATTATATAATACTCATCAGGTTTTGTCTGAGTCACATGAGGGTTTCATATCCCTTTACTGCAGATACAATGAAGGATTATATAATACTCATCAGGTTTTGTCTGAGTCACATAAGGGTTTCATATCCCTTTACTGCAGATACAATGAAGGATTATATAATACTCATCAGGTTTTGTCTGAGTCACATGAGGGTTTCATATCCCTTTACTGCAGATACAATGAAGGATTATATAATACTCATCAGGTTTTGTCTGAGTCACATGAGGGTTTCATATCCCTTTACTGCAGATACAATGAAGGATTATATAATACTCATCAGGTTTTGTCTGAGTCACATGAGGGTTTCATATCCCTTTACTGCAGATACAATGAAGGATTATATAATACTCATCAGGTTTTGTCTGAGTCACATAAGGGTTTCATATCCCTTTACTGCAGATACAATGAAGGATTATATAATACTCATCAGGTTTTGTCTGAGTCACATGAGGGTTTCATATCCCTTTACTGCAGATACAATGAAGGATTATATAATACTCATCAGGTTTTGTCTGAGTCACATAAGGGTTTCATATCCCTTTACTGCAGATACAATGAAGGATTATATAATACTCATCAGGTTTTGTCTGAGTCACATGAGGGTTTCATATCCCTTTACTGCAGATACAATGAAGGATTATATAATACTCATCAGGTTTTGTCTGAGTCACATGAGGGTTTCATATCCCTTTACTGCAGATACAATGAAGGATTATATAATACTCATCAGGTTTTGTCTGAGTCACATGAGGGTTTCATATCCCTTTACTGCAGATACAATGAAGGATTATATAATACTCATCAGGTTTTGTCTGAGTCACATAAGGGTTTCATATCCCTTTACTGCAGATACAATGAAGGATTATATAATACTCATCAGGTTTTGTCTGAGTCACATGAGGGTTTCATATCCCTTTACTGCAGATACAATGAAGGATTATATAATACTCATCAGGTTTTGTCTGAGTCACATGAGGGTTTCATATCCCTTTACTGCAGATACAATGAAGGATTATATAATACTCATCAGGTTTTGTCTGAGTCACATAAGGGTTTCATATCCCTTTACTGCAGATACAATGAAGGATTATATAATACTCATCAGGTTTTGTCTGAGTCACATGAGGGTTTCATATCCCTTTACTGCAGATACAATGAAGGATTATATAATACTCATCAGGTTTTGTCTGAGTCACATGAGGGTTTCATATCCCTTTACTGCAGATACAATGAAGGATTATATAATACTCATCAGGTTTTGTCTGAGTCACATGAGGGTTTTCATATCCCTTTACTGCAGATACAATGAAGGATTATATAATACTCATCAGGTTTTGTCTGAGTCACATAAGGGTTTCATATCCCTTTACTGCAGATACAATGAAGGATTATATAATACTCATCAGGTTTTGTCTGAGTCACATAAGGGTTTCATATCCCTTTACTGCAGATACAATGAAGGATTATATAATACTCATCAGGTTTTGTCTGAGTCACATGAGGGTTTCATATCCCTTTACTGCAGATACAATGAAGGATTATATAATACTCATCAGGTTTTGTCTGAGTCACATAAGGGTTTCATATCCCTTTACTGCAGATACAATGAAGGATTATATAATACTCATCAGGTTTTGTCTGAGTCACATAAGGGTTTCATATCCCTTTACTGCAGATACAATGAAGGATTATATAATACTCATCAGATTTTGTCTGAGTCACATGAGGGTTTCATATCCCTTTACTGCAGATACAATGAAGGATTATATAATACTCATCAGGTTTTGTCTGAGTCACATGAGGGTTTCATATCCCTTTACTGCAGATACAATGAAGGATTATATAATACTCATCAGGTTTTGTCTGAGTCACATAAGGGTTTCATATCCCTTTACTGCAGATACAATGAAGGATTATATAATACTCATCAGGTTTTGTCTGAGTCACATAAGGGTTTCATATCCCTTTACTGCAGATACAATGAAGGATTATATAATACTCATCAGGTTTTGTCTGAGTCACATGAGGGTTTCATATCCCTTTACTGCAGATACAATGAAGGATTATATAATACTCATCAGGTTTTGTCTGAGTCACATAAGGGTTTCATATCCCTTTACTGCAGATACAATGAAGGATTATATAATACTCATCAGGTTTTGTCTGAGTCACATAAGGGTTTCATATCCCTTTACTGCAGATACAATGAAGGATTATATAATACTCATCAGGTTTTGTCTGAGTCACATGAGGGTTTCATATCCCTTTACTGCAGATACAATGAAGGATTATATAATACTCATCAGGTTTTGTCTAAGTCACATGAGGGTTTCATATCCCTTTACTGCAGATACAATGAAGGATTATATAATACTCATCAGGTTTTGTCTGAGTCACATGAGGGTTTCATATCCCTTTACTGCAGATACAATGAAGGATTATATAATACTCATCAGGTTTTGTCTCAGTCACATAAGGGTTTCATATCCCTTTACTGCAGATACAATGAAGGATTATATAATACTCATCAGGTTTTGTCTGAGTCACATGAGGGTTTCATATCCCTTTACTGCAGATACAATGAAGGATTATATAATACTCATCAGGTTTTGTCTGAGTCACATGAGGGTTTCATATCCCTTTACTGCAGATACAATGAAGGATTATATAATACTCATCAGGTTTTGTCTGAGTCACATAAGGGTTTCATATCCCTTTACTGCAGATACAATGAAGGATTATATAATACTCATCAGGTTTTGTCTGAGTCACATGAGGGTTTCATATCCCTTTACTGCAGATACAATGAAGGATTATATAATACTCATCAGGTTTTGTCTGAGTCACATGAGGGTTTCATATCCCTTTACTGCAGATACAATGAAGGATTATATAATACTCATCAGGTTTTGTCTGAGTCACATGAGGGTTTCATATCCCTTTACTGCAGATACAATGAAGGATTATATAATACTCATCAGGTTTTGTCTGAGTCACATAAGGGTTTCATATCCCTTTACTGCAGATACAATGAAGGATTATATAATACTCATCAGGTTTTGTCTGAGTCACATGAGGGTTTCATATCCCTTTACTGCAGATACAATGAAGGATTATATAATACTCATCAGGTTTTGTCTGACCTGGAGCTGGATCCATCAGAGGATGACTGCATAGCTGTGCAACATGTCTGCACCATAGTTTCTTTCCGATCAGCCAACCTCTGCGCAGCAGCTCTTGCCGCCATCCTGAATCGCCTTCGCAAAAATAAAAAGCTGGAGAGAATGAGGACAACAGTAGGAATGGATGGAACGGTTTACAAAACCCACCCTCAGTAAGTAACACATTAATAACATAAAACATCGGCAGGAGCGGTGTCTCGGTGTCACAGACCTCTTACTGTAGCGGGAAGAAACACAAATGCAGCTTTTGTAATGAATTTATTTCCGTAGGTACGCTAAACGCCTGCACAAAGTGGTGAGGAGATTAGTCCCCAACTGTGACGTTCGCTTTCTACTCTCAGAGAGCGGTAGT
>NC_069507.1:6029017-6049017 GCF_027579735.1 Bombina bombina
CAAACAAAAATAATTCTGTGAATTCAAAATTGTACATTAATGATCTGGGTAGATGGCTAGCTAAAGAAAAGTACTTTTAAAAGGTTGACATATGTTTGTTTTTTCCCCCATTTTCCCCAACCAAGAGCACCACTTCAAATATAGTATACAAATGTTCCCATGTGTCAGCTGTGCTTATGGATTTTGAAAATGCTGTACTCTATATGGTCTTGGTGGAACCATAAGCTGTGGTACATATACCATTAGATCTGGTTAAATGCAGGATTTAGGCTTGTTGGTATGTATTTCAATATTAAGTCAGCTGTAGTGTAAACTGAACAGTTTTAAGTTAACCTGTCTCATTTCAAACAATCTTAGTCTGAGTGCAGGGCCGCTATCAGGGGGTGACAGGGGTGACTCCTGTCAGGGGCCCAATGGGCCAGGGGGGCCCACTGGCAGCCACCAGTGGGTACTACAGCAGAGTGCTAATTGAACATGGGGAACAAGGAGTAAAGTATTAGCATTTGAGAGGATTTCTGAGTGTGCACTAAACCACTATGCACAGTGTGAGACAGACTTGGCACTTTGTTTGTACAGTGTGTGCCTGAGTCAGACTGCAGATCACTTTCATTTGCAGAGTAGGTAGGACTTACTTAGCAAATGTTTTTTATTTCTCTGTGCCATTTTGGATTGTAACTTCAGTGTGGTAGTAGTTTTATTGGTGGGGCCAGGGGTCCATAAAAACACATTTTTTAGCAGCAGTGCATTTATGATTATCTGACAATGCTGTAAAAATTCTATATTTAAAACCATGCAGAAATGTTTCCTCCCCAATACACAAATGGTAGGTGCCCTTTTGGCAGATATGCATTTTTATTTATTTATTTATTTATATATATATATATATATATATATATATATATATATATATATATAACATCCCAGTTTACTGCCCCTTTATGCAAGGAATTTCCAGATGCAATGAGGCATCTTATCTAAGATTTTTACATCTGCATAAAATGTTATATTCTCAGACTAACCGCTAGATTTAGAGTTCTGCGGCCAAAGGGGTGCGTTAGCTACGCGTGTATTTTTTTCCCCCGCACCTTTTAAATACAGCTGGTATTTAGAGTTCACAGAAGGGCTGCGTTAGTCTCCAAAAAAAAGGAGCGTACAGGCATATTTACCGCCACTGCAACTCTAAATACCAGCGGTGCTTACGGACGCAGCCAGCTTCAAAAACGTGCTTGTGCACGATTCCCCCATAGGAAACAATGGGGCCGTTTGAGCTGGGAAAAAATATAACACCTGCAAAAAAGCAGCGTTCAGCTCCTAACGCAGCCCCATTGTTTCCTATGGGGAAACACTTCCTAAGTCTGCACCTAACACCCTAACATGTACCCCGAGTCTAAACACCCCTAATCTTACACTTATTAACCCCTAATCTGCCGCCCCCTGCATATTATTATTAACCCCTAATCTGCCGCTCCGTACACCGTCGCAACCTACGTTATCCCTATGTACCCCTAATCTGCTGCCCCTAACACTGCTGCCCCTAATCTGCCGCCCCCAACGTCGTCGTCGCCGCCACCACCTACCTACAATTATTAACCCCTAATCTGCCGACCGGACCTCACCGCTACTCTAATAAATTTATTAACCCCTAAAGCTAAGTCTAACACTAACACCCCCCTAAGTTAAATATAATTTTTATCTAACGAAATAAATTAACTTTTATTAAATAAATTAATCCTATTTAAAGCTAAATACTTACCTGTAAAATAAACCCTAATATAGCTACAATATAAATAATAATTATATTGCAGCTATTTTAGGATTTATATTTATTTTACAGGCAACTTTGCATTTATTTTAACCAGGTACAATAACTATTAAATAGTTAATTACTATTTAATAGCTACCTAGTTAAAATAATTAAAAAATTACCTGTAAAATAAATCCTAACCTAAGTTACAATTAAACCTAACACTACACTATCAATAAATTAATTAAATAAAATACCTACAATTATCTACAATTAAACCTAACACTACACTATCAATAAATTAATTAAATAAAATACCTACAAATAAATATAATTAAATAAACTAACTAAAGTGCAAAAAATAAAAAAGAACTAAGTTACAAAAAATAAAAAAATTATTTACAAACATTATAAAAATATTACAACAATTTTAAGCTAATTACACCTACTCTAAGCCCCCTAATAAAATAACAAAGCCCCCCAAAATAAAAAAATGCCCTACCCTATTCTAAAATAAAAATAGAAAAGCTCTTTTACCTTACCAGCCCTTAAAAGGGCCTTTTGCGGGGCATGCCCCAAAGAATTCTGCTCTTTTGCCTGTAAAAAAAAAACATACAATACCCCCCCAACATTACAACCCACCACCCACATATCCCTAATCTAACCCAAACCCCCCTTAAATAAACTTAACACTAAGCCCCTGAAGATCTTCCTACCTTGTCTTCACCACGCCGAGTATACCGATCCGTCCAGAGGAGGCTCCGAAGTCTTCATTCCAAGCCCAAGCGGGAGCTGAAGAGGTCCATCATCGGGCTGAAGAGATCCATCATCCGGCTGAAGTCTTCTATCAAGCGGCATCTTCAATCTTCTTTCTTCCGGATCCATCTTCATCCCGCCGACGCGGAACATCCATCCTGGCTGATGACTTCCCGACGAATGACGGTTCCTTTAAATGACGTCATCCAAGATGGCGTCCCTCGAATTCCGATTGGCTGATTGGCTGATTCCATCAGCCAATCAGAATTTTCCTACCTTAATTCCGATTGGCTGATAGAATCCTATCAGCCAATCGGAATTCGAGGGACACCATCTTGGATGATGTCATTTAAAGGAACCGTCATTCGTCGGGAAGTCGTCGGCCAGGATGGATGTTCTGCGTCGGCGGGATGAAGATGGATCCGGAAGAAAGAAGATTGAAGATGCCGCTTGATAGAAGACTTCAGCCGGATGATGGATCTCTTAAGCCCCCGCTTGGATCAAGACTTCAGCCGGATGATGGATCTCTTCAGCCGGATGATGGACCTCTTCAGCCCCCGCTTGGGCTTGGATGAAGACTTCGGAGCCTCCTCTGGACAGATCGATGATACCCGGCGTGGTGAAGACAAGGTAGGAAGATCTTCAGGGGCTTAGTGTTAGGTTTATTTAAGGGGGGTTTGGGTTAGATTAGGGGTATGTTAGTGGAGGGTTGTAATGTTGGGGGGGGGTATTGTATGGGTTTTTTTACAGGCAAAAGAGCAGAATTCTTTGGGGCATGCCCCGCAAAAGGCCCTTTTAAGGGCTGGTAAGGTAAAAGAGCTTTTCTATTTTTATTTTAGAATAGGGTAGGGCATTTTTTTATTTTGGGGGGCTTTGTTATTTTATTAGGGGGCTTAGAGTAGGTGTAATTAGCTTAAAATTGTTGTAATATTTTTATAATGTTTGTAAATTATTTTTTTATTTTTTGTACTTTAGTTAGTTTATTTAATTGTATTTATTTGTAGGTATTTGTATGTAATTAATTTATTGATAGTGTAGTGTTAGGTTTAATTGTAGATAATTGTAGGTATTTTATTTAATTAATTTATTGATAGTGTAGTGTTAGGTTTAATTGTAATTTAGGTTAGGATTTATTTTACAGGTAATTTTGTAATTATTTTAACTAGGTAGCTATTAAATAGTTATTAACTATTTAATAGCTATTGTACATGGTTAAAATAAATACAAAGTTGCCTGTAAAATAAATATAAATCCTAAAATAGCTGCAATATAATTATTATTTATATTGTAGCTATATTAGGGTTTATTTTACAGGTAAGTATTTAGCTTTAAATAGGATTAATTTATTTAATAAGAGTTACTTTATTTTGTTAGATAAAAATTATATTTAACTTAGGGGGGTGTTAGTGTTAGGGTTAGACTTAGCTTTAGGGGTTAATAAATTTATTAGAGTAGCAGTGAGGTCCGGTCGGCAGATTAGGGCTTAATACTTGAAGTTAGGTGTCGGTGATGTTAGGGAGGGCAGATTAGGGGTTAATACTATTTATTATAGGGTTATTGAGGCGGGAGTGAGGCGGATTAGGGGTTAATAACTTTATTATAGTAGCGGTGAGGTTAATAATTGTAGGTAGGTGGCGGCGACGTTGGGGGCGGCAGATTAGGGGTTAATAAATATAATATAGGGGTCGGCGGTGTTAGGGGCAGCAGATTAGGGGTACATAGGGATAATGTAGGTTGCGGCGGTGTGCGGTCGGCAGATTAGGGGTTAAAAATTTTTTAAATTTTTTATTAGAGTTGCGGCGATGTGGAGGGGCCTCGGTTTAGGGGTACATAGGTAGTTTATGGGTGTTAGTGTACTTTAGAGCACAGTAGTTAGGAGATTTATAAACCGGCGTTAGCCCATAAAGCTCCTAACTCCTGACTTTTCTCTGCGGCTGGAGTCTTGTCGTTAGATTTCTAACGCTCACTTCAGCCAAGACTCTAAATACCAGCGTTAGAAAGATCCCATTGAAAAGATAGGATACGCAAATGGTGTAGGGGGATCTGCGGTATGGAAAAGTCGCGGCTGCAAAGTGAGCGTTAGACCCTTTCCTGACTGACTCTAAATACCAGCGGGCGGCCAAAACCAGTGTTAGGAGCCCCTAACGCTGGTTTTGATGGCTAACGCAGAACTCTAAATCTAGGCGTAAGATTGCTCAGTGTTTGAAATGAGACAGGTTAACTTAAAACTGTTCAATTTACACTACAGCTGACTTAATTTTGAAATACATACATAGTACAGCATTTTCAAAATCCATAAGTACAGCTGACAGATGGGAACATTTGTTTTTTCCCCAACCAAGAGCACCACTTAAAATATAGTATACAAATGTTCCCATCTGTCAGCTGTACTTATGGGTTTTGAAAATGCTGTACTCTATATGGTCTTGGTGGAACCATAAACTGTGGTACATATAACATTAGATCTGGTTAAATGCAGGATTTAGGCTTGTTGGTATGTATTTCAAAATTAAGTCAGCTGTAGTGTAAACTGTCTCATTTCAAACACTGAACAATCTTAGTCTGAGAGTATAACATTTTATGCAGATGTAAAAATTTTAGATAAAATGCCTCCTTGCATCTGGAAAGTCCTTGCATAAAGGGGCAGTAAAATGAAATGATATATATATATATATATAAGGGCACCTACCATTTGTGTATTGAGGAGAAAACATTTCTGCATGGTTTTAAATATAGAATTTCTACAGCATTGTCAGATAATCATAAAAACACTGCTGCTAAAAAAATGTGTTTTTATGGACCCCTGGCCCCACCATACAACTACTACCACACTGAAGTTACAATCCAAAATGGCACAGAGAAATAAAAAACATTTGCTAAGTAAGTCCTACCTCCTCTGCAAATTAAAGTGATCTGCCGTCTGACTCAGGCACACACTGTACAAACAAAGTGCCAAGTCTGTCTCACACTGTGCATAGTGGTTTAGTGCACACTCAGAAATCCTCTCAAATGCTAATACTTTACTCCTTGTTCCCCATGTTCAATTAGCACTCTGCTGTAGTACCCACTGGTGGCTGCCAGTGGGCCCCCTGGCCCATTGGGCCCCTGACAGGAGTCACCCCTGTCACCCTCTGATAGCGGCCCTGCACTCAGACTAAGATTGTTTGAAATGAGACAGGTTAACTTAAAACTGTTCAGTTTACACTACAGCTGACTTAATTTTGAAATACATACCAACAAGCCTAAATCCTGCATTTAACCAGATCTAATGGTATATGTACCACAGCTTAGGGTTCCACCAAGACCATATTGAGTACAGCATTTTCAAAATCCATAAATACAGCTGACAAATGGGAACATTTGTATACTATATTTGAAGTGGTGCTCTTGGTTGGGTAAAAAACAAACATATGTCAACCTTTTAAATGTACTTTTCTTCATCTAGCCATCTACCCAGATCATTAATGTGCAATTTTGAATTCACAGAATTATTTTTGTTTGCACATTTACAAATATGATTCTTTAAAAAGTGATCTCTTAATTTCTGCAATTTTTTTATCATGCATGTCACACACTGTTGGTTTAGGGGATGCAAGGTGCAAAAATGTTTCCTCCTGTGAGTGTTTCTGTGGGTGTCTGTTTATGTTTTTGTGCTTTGGTTTGTGTCTGAGTGTGTATGTATTTTTTTCTGTGGTTCTCTCTGTGAGGGTGGGTGTGTATGTATTTGTACATTTTATGTGGATGTCTGTTAAGGTGTGTGCTTATGTCTTTGTATAGGTGTCTCTGTGAGGGTGTGTGTATGTTTGTCTTTGTGTATTTTTTCTGGATGCGTCTGTGAGGGTGGGTGTGTATGTCTGCGTTTTTTGTGGATGTCTCTGTGAGGGTATGTGTGTGTATGTATGTATGTCTGTGTTTTCTGTGGATGTCTCTGTGAGGGTGTGTGTGTATGTATGTCTGTGTTTTCTGTGGATGTCTCTGTGAGGGTGTGTTTTCTGTGGGTGTCGTTGTGAGAGTGTATGTCTTTGTGTGTTTTCTGTGGATCTCTCAGTGAGGGTGTGTATGTATGTCTTTCTGTGTTTTATGTGGTTGTCTCTCTGTGTGTGTATGTCTTTGTGTGTTTTCTGAGGCTGTCTCTGTCGGTGTCTCCTTGGGTGTATGTGTGTATTACTCACATCTTTCTACAGACTTTGAGACTAACAAGACCTTTCCGGAAGTCACCAATCTACTATTTAACCTTTAAATTATTGTTTAGGCAATTCAGGGCCCTTCCTTTCAGCCACTGAATGCTGTTGTCATCATTTAGTTGGCATCTTCCTTTACAAAAAGTTAATCAGAACTCCATATTTTGTTTTGTAAATCTCCTTTTTTTTACAAAACTGTAGTTTACCTCATTACTTGTCAGGTCAATGTAAACAAGTGCTAAGTGTCTGTTTGGGTGTCTGTGTCTGAGTGTGTTTCTTTGCGTGTCTGCTAGAGTGTCTATATATGAATCCCTATGTGTGAGTGTGTTTGTGTGTTTCTTTGTGAGTCTGCTAGTGTCTATATGTGAATCCTTATGTGTGAGTGTGTGTGTGTGTTTCAGTGTATGAGTGTGTCTGTGTGTCTGTGTGTGTCTGTGTGTGAGTGTGCGTGTATGTTACTACCTTTACAACATTTCCAAGTTTAAATAGACACTTAAGAATAAAGTGCATATATGTTTTAGTCACTTTGCACATGTCAAAGGAGGGGCGTGGCCCTGATCAATGGTAAAGTCAGTCAATTTCTAGTGGCAGCCCTGGAGGTAGGACAGTGCCTTTTATATGTACACATTCCTCTCTTTGTATTCAAACAGTTATAACTAATAGCCACATGTTTCTGGATTGCTTGTTATGACTCCAGCTGAATTTCTTCCCAACCTTACAGAGAAAGGCAAGTTCCTGGCCCTAGACCTGGGTGGAACAAACTTCCGTGTCCTACTTGTAAAGATTCGAAGTGGACGTAGACGCTATGTACGAATGTACAACAAGATCTTTGCTATTCCTTTGGAAATCATGCAAGGGAGTGGTGAAGAGGTAAACATAGAACAAGTGAAGCAAACATGTAGTGTTAATACACCAACCCCATGTGGTAATGAGACCAGTCATGTTAATACACCAACCCCATGTGGTAATGAGACCAGTCATGTTAATACACCCACCCCATGTGGTAATGAGACCAGTCATGTTCATACACCAACCCCATGTGGTAATGAGACCAGTCATGTTCATACACCAACCCCATGTGGTAATGAGACTAGTCATGTTCATACACCAACCCCATGTGGTAATGAGACCAGTCATGTTAATACACCCACCCCATGTGGTAATGAGACCAGTCATGTTCATACACCAACCCCATGTGGTAATGAGACCAGTCATGTTCATACACCAACCCCATGTGGTAATGAGACCAGTCATGTTAATACACCAACCCCATGTGGTAATGAGACCAGTCATGTTAATACACCAACCCCATGTGGTAATGAGACCAGTCATGTTAATACATCAACCCTGCCTCATATAACAAGATATGGTAGCTCATGTGGTAATGATACCAGTCATGTTAATACACCAACCCTGCCTCATATAACCAAGATATGGTAGCTCATGTGGTAATGATACCAGTCATGTTAATACACCAACCCTGCCTCATATCAGTCATGTTAATACACCAACCCTGCCTCATATAACCAAGATATGGTAGCTCATGTGGTAATGATACCAGTCATGTTAATACACCAACCCAATGTGGTAATGAGACCAGTCATGTTAATATACCAACCCCATGTGGTAATGATACCAGTCATGTTAATACACCAACCCTGCCTCATATCAGTCATGTTAATACACCAACCCTGCCTCATATAACCAAGATATGGTAGCTCATGTGGTAATGAGACCAGTCATGTTAATACACCAACCCCATGTGGTAATGATACCAGTCATGTTAATACACCAACCCTGCCTCATATAACAAGATATGGAAGCTCATGTGGTAATGATACCAGTCATGTTAATACACCAACCCTGCCTCATATAACAAGATATGGTAGCTCATGTTGTAATGATACCAGTCATGTTAATACACAGACCCTGCCTCATATAACAAGATATGTTAGCTCATGTGGTAATGAGACCAGTCATGTTAATACACCAACCCTGCCTCATATCAGTCATGTTAATACACCAACCTTGCCTCATATAACAAGATATGGAAGCTCATGTGGTAATGATACCAGTCATGTTAATACACCAACCCCATGTGGTAATGATACCAGTCATGTTAATACACCAACCCTGCCTCATATAACAAGATATGGGAGCTCATGTGGTAATGAGACCAGTCATGTTAATACACCAACCCTGCCTCATATCAGTCATGTTAATACATCAACCCTGCCTCATATCAGTCATGTTAATACACCAACCCTGCCTCATATAACAAGATATGGTAGCTCATGTGGTAATGATACCAGTCATGTTAATACACCAACCCCATGTGGTAATGATACCAGTCATGTTAATACACCAACCCTGCCTCATATAACAAGATATGGGAGCTCATGTGGTAATGAGACCAGTCATGTTAATACACCAACCCTGCCTCATATCAGTCATGTTAATACATCAACCCTGCCTCATATCAGTCATGTTAATACACCAACCCTGCCTCATATAACAAGATATGGTAGCTCATGTGGTAATGAGACCAGTCATGTTAATACACCAACCCTGCCTCATATAACAAGATATGACAGCTCATGTGGTAATGATATCAGTCATGTTAATACACCAACCCTGCCTCATATAACAAGATATGGTAGCTCATGTTGTAATGATACCAGTAATGTTAATACACAGACCCTGCCTCATATAACAAGATATGGTAGCTCATGTGGTAATGAGACCAGTCATGTTAATACACCAACCCTGCCTCATATCAGTCATGTTAATACACCAACCTTGCCTCATATAACAAGATATGGAAGCTCATGTGGTAATGATACCAGTCATGTTAATACACCAACCCCATGTGGTAATGATACCAGTCATGTTAATACACCAACCCTGCCTCATATAACAAGATATGGGAGCTCATGTGGTAATGAGACCAGTCATGTTAATACACCAACCCTGCCTCATATCAGTCATGTTAATACATCAACCCTGCCTCATATCAGTCATGTTAATACACCAACCCTGCCTCATATAACAAGATATGGTAGCTCATGTGGTAATGATACCAGTCATGTTAATACACCAACCCCATGTTGTAATGATACCAGTCATGTTAATACACCAACCCTGCCTCATATAACAAGATATGGGAGCTCATGTGGTAATGAGACCAGTCATGTTAATACACCAACCCTGCCTCATATCAGTCATGTTAATACATCAACCCTGCCTCATATCAGTCATGTTAATACACCAACCCTGCCTCATATAACAAGATATGGTAGCTCATGTGGTAATGAGACCAGTCATGTTAATACACAGACCCTGCCTCATATAACAAGATATGGTAGCTCATGTGGTAATGAGACCAGTCATGTTAATACACCAACCCTGCCTCATATCAGTCATGTTAATACACCAACCCTGCCTCATATAACAAGATATGGCAGCTCATGTGGTAATGAGAACAGTCATGTTAATACACCAACCTTGCCTCATATCAGTCATGTTAATACACCAACCCTGCCTCATATAACAAGATATGGCAGCTCATGTGGTAATGAGACCAGTCATGTTAATACACCAACCTTGCCTCATATCAGTCATGTTAATACACCAACCCTGCCTCATATAACAAGATATGGCAGCTCATGTGGTAATGAGACCAGTCATGTTAATACACCAACCTTGCCTCATATCAGTCATGTTAATACACCAACCCTGCCTCATATAACAAGATATGGCAGCTCATGTGATAATGAGACCAGTCATGCCTGAGGGTACCACAGGATTTAATCTGACAAATATCAGATAAAACCATAAATCTGCCGGGAAATGTACAACACTAGCTGATGCACAATGTATGAAGATTTAATAACACAGAGAGTATTGTCTGAGGGATTTTATTGCTGAACACCAGGTCAGTAATGCTACAAAACATTGTTTATGAGCTGCTTTTGGAATCAGTCACTAACTGATTTATTGCTTTGCAGCTATTTGACCACATTGTGGAATGCATCGCCGAATTCCTGGATTACATGGGGATTAAGGGGGCCCCTCTGCCCCTAGGATTCACCTTCTCCTTCCCTTGCAAGCAGGAGCGCATTGATAAGGTGATACTCTCAGGTGTTTATCATGTCAGAGAAACTGATTAATACTGAATGAATAACCTTATACTGTTTTATTTAACATTGTACTGAACAATATTGTATCACACATAAGAAAGAAGAGCTATTAAATATGACACTAGCAAGAAATGCATGTTTGTGCACTAATGATACTGCTATATGAATGCTCATTGGCTGCTATGGACAACACTCGCAGTGAACAGGAATGTGCCTGACAGTAAAAAGTGAATAACAGGAGCTTCCATAAAAAAAACAAGAACATAGATTTTAAAATATAGAGCCAACAAATGAGTGCAATGGGCTAAGATTACAAGTGGAACACTAATTTATCGTGCGCCTGATAAAAAAACAGCCATTACAAGTGGCTGGTTATTGCTACTGTGTGCTCATGGTATTACATCTTTAGATCTAGATCAACGTATGACTTACATTACACAAGTCCTTAGATCTAGATCACCATATGACTTAGATACATTACACAAGTCCTTAGATCTAGATCACCATATGACTTGGGTGCATTACACAAGTCCTTAGATCTAGATCACCATATGACTTAGATACATTACACAAGTCCTTAGATCTAGATCACCATATGACTTGGGTACATTACACAAGTCCTTAGATCTAGATCACCATATGACTTAGATAAATTACACAAGTCCGTAGATCTAGATCACCATATGACTTAGATACATTACACAAGTCCTTAGATCTAGATCACCATATGACTTAGGTACATTACACAAGTCCTTAGATCTAGATCACCATATGACTTAGATACATTACACATGTCCTTAGATCTAGATCACCATATGACTTAGGTACATTACACAAGTCCTTATATCTAGATCACCATATGACTTAGATACATTACACAAGTCCTTAGATCTAGACCACCATATGACTTAGATACATTACACAAGTCCTTAGATCTAGATCACCATATGACTTAGATAAATTACACAAGTCCGTAGATCTAGATCACCATATGACTTAGATACATTACACAAGTCCTTAGATCTAGATCACCATATGACTTAGGTACATTACACAAGTCCTTAGATCTAGATCACCATATGACTTAGATACATTACACATGTCCTTAGATCTAGATCACCATATGACTTAGGTACATTACACAAGTCCTTATATCTAGATCACCATATGACTTAGATACATTACACAAGTCCTTAGATCTAGACCACCATATGACTTAGATACATTACACAAGTCCTTAGATCTAGATCACCATATGACTTAGGTACATTACACAATTCCTTAGGTCTAGATCACCATATGACTTAGGTACATTACACGAGTCCTTATATCTAGATCACCATATGACTTAGATACATTACACAAGTCCTTAGATCTAGACCACCATATGACTTAGATACATTACACAAGTTCTTAGATCTAGATCACCATATGACTTAGGTACATTACACAATTCCTTAGGTCTAGATCACCATATGACTTCGGTACCTTACACAAGTCCTTATATCTAGACCACCATATGACTTAGATACATTACACAAGTCCTTAGATCTAGACCACCATATGACTTAGATACATTACACAAGTCCTTAGATCTAAATCACCATATGACTTCGGTACCTTACACAAGTCCTGATATCTAGATCACCATGTGACATAGGTTACACAAGTCCTTAGATCTAGATCACCATATGACTTGGGTACATTACACAAGTACTTATATCTAGATCACCATATGACTTAGGTACATTACACAAATCCTTAGATCTAGATCACCATATGACTTAGATACATTACACAAGTCCTTAGATCTAGATCACCATATGACTTAGGTACATTACACAAGTCCTTAGATCTAGATCACCATATGGCTTAGGTACATTATACAAATCCTTAGATCTAGATCACCATATGACTTGGATACATTACACAAGTCCTTAGATCTAGATCACCATATGACGTAGGTACATTACACAAATCCTTATATCTAGATCACCATGTGACATAGATACATTTCACAAGTCCTTAGATCTAGATCACCATATGACATAGATTACACAAGTCTTTAGATCTAGATCACCATATGACTTAGGTACATTACACAAGTCTTTAGATCTAGATCACCATATGACTTAGGTACATTACACAAGTCCTTAGATCTAGATCACCATATGACATAGATTACACAAGTCTTTAGATCTAGATCACCATATGACTTAGGTACATTACACAAGTCTTTAGATCTAGATCACCATATGACTTAGGTACATTACACAAGTCCTGAGATCTAGATCACCATATGACATAGATTACACAAGTCCTTAGATCTAGATCACCATATGACTTAGGTACATTACACAAGTCCTTAGATCTAGATCACCATATGACTTAGGTACATTACACAAGTCCTTAGATCTAGATCACCATATGACTTAGGTACATTACACAAGTCCTGAGATCTAGATCACCATATGACTTGGGTACATTACACAAATCCTTAGATCTAGATCACCATATGACTTGGGTACATTAAACAAGTCCTTAGATCTTGATCACCATATGACTTGAATACATTACACAAGTCCTTAAGTCTAGATTACTATATGACTTGGGTACGTTACACAAGTCTTTAGATCTAGATCACCATATGACTTAGGTACATTACACAAGTCCTGAGATCTAGATCACCATATGACTTATGTAAGGCAATAGTACTTGGACACAAGTAAAACACACAGCTTAGAAGACATAAGTCCTTTGTTTGTTAAGGGGATATGAAAACTAAAATTGTTGTTTTATGATTAAGACAGAGCATGCTATTTTAAATAACTTTTTTATTTACTTCTATTATCAATTTTTATTCATTTACTTGGTATCTTTTTTTTTTTAAAGCAGGGACATATGCTTAAAGGGACTCTGAACCCAAATTGTTTTCTTTCATGATTCAGACAGAGCATGCAATTTTAAGCAACTTTGTAATTTACTCCTATTATCATTTTTCTTCGTTCTCTTGCTATCTTTATTTGAAAAATAATGCATCTAAGCTTTTTTTTGGTTCAGACCTCTGGACAGCACTTTTTTTTTATTGGTGGATGAATTTATCCACCAATGAGCAAGAACAACCCAGGTTGTTCACCAAAAATGGGCCGGCATCTAAACTTACATTCTTGCATTTCAAATAAAGATACCAAGAGAATTAAGAAAATTTGATAATAGAGCATGACATTTTAAGCAACTTTCTAATTTACTCCTATCTGAATCACAAAAGAAAACATTTGGGTTCAGTGTCCCTTTAAAAGCTGACCAATTTCTGGAGCACTATACGGCAGCAGTTTTGCACTAGATGGTAGCACTATTTCCTGCCATGTAGTGCACCAGATGCTACCTAGGTATCTCTTCAATACAGAATATCAGGAGAACGAAGCAAATTTGATAAAGTAAATTGGAAACATTTTTTTTAAATGGTATGCTCTATTTGAATCACAAAAGAACATTTTTGGGTTTCATGTCCCTTTAATATGAACAGATGAGGTTGTGTTGTGTCCTGGGCTTGAGGGAAAGGTACAGGTTCTTTATGCTGTTTTTTGTTACAATTTTACATCTCTAAAATCAGATACTGGAGGTTGTGCTAATCCTATGTGATTTATTGTCTTCTAGGGAACACTTGTCAGCTGGACTAAAGGATTTAAGGCCACAGAGTGCGAGGGGCATGATGTTGTTGATATGTTGCGAGACGCCATTAAAAGGAGGAATGTAAGTGTTATAGATTCCAAACCTCTACTTGTTTGTACGTTTATGAACTCTTGTTCCTGGTTCAGTCCATCTCATGTGGTTCGATAATTGTAAAGTTGGTTGCTTGACCATTTTTAATTTTCCTGTATTTTTTATTGATTACCTCTATGTTGGTATTTTTTAATTTAATTTTATTTGGTTTAAACACGACTGCCATCTTTGTGTCACGGCGCACAACACATATTGTAAACAGATGTTTATGAAAACCTCAATATCTCAGCTCAGGATGGTCCTAGTTCCTTACAACAAAAACTGATCTCTATATCACATAACAAGATACTTGTACATATTTAAACATTTTGCACTTTATTGATTCTTAAACTTATGTTTAATACTGAAAATCACTAACAGTTCAAATTTTAGTGTCAATTTATAATTGGAAGGGTTTGAGTCTCAGTTCTACATTTTTTAGGGGGTACCTAAGTAAGTATTACGTGCATGCAGAATATTTCGAGTTTGAGGCTTCTCTTATTTTTATTTTCTTTCATGTAATTAACAAGAGTCCATGAGCTAGTGACGTATGGGATATACATTCCTACCAGGAGGGGCAAAGTTTCCCAAACCTTAAAATGCCTATAAATACACCCCTCACCACACCCACAAATCAGTTTTACAAACTTTGCCTCCAAGGGAGGTGGTGAAGTAAGTTTGTGCTAGATTCTACGTTGATATGCGCTCCGCAGCAAGTTGGAGCCCGGTTTTCCTCTCAGCGTGCAGTGAATGTCAGAGGGATGTGAGGAGAGTATTGCCTATTGAATGCAGTGATCTCCGTCTACGGGGTCTATTTCATAAGGTTCTCTGTTATCGGTCGTAGAGATTCATCTCTTACCTCCCTTTTCAGATCGACGATATACTCTTATATTTACCATTTCCTCTACTGATTCTCGTTTCAGTACTGGTTTGGCTTTCTACAAACATGTAGATGAGTGTCCTGGGGTAAGTAAGTCTTATTTTCTGTGACACTCTAAGCTATGGTTGGGCACTTTATTTATAAAGTTCTAAATATATGTATTCAAACATTTATTTGCCTTGACTCAGAATGTTCAACTTTCCTTATTTCCAGACAGTCAGTTTCATATTTGGGATTATGCTTTAAATTATCATATTTTGTCTTACCTCAAAAATTTGACTTTTTTCCCTGTGGGCTGTTAGGCTCGCGGGGGCTGAAAATGCTTAATTTTATTGCGTCATTTTTGGCGCGGATTTTTTTGGCGCAAAAATTCATTTCCGTTTCCGGCGTCATACGTGTCGCCGGAAGTTGCGTCATTTTTTGACGTTATTTTGCGCCAAAAATGTCGGCGTTCCGGATGTGGCGTCATTTTTGGCGCCAAAAGCATTTAGGCGCCAAATAATGTGGGCGTCTTATTTGGCGCCAAAAAATATGGGCGTCGCTTTTGTCTCCACATTATTTCAGTCTCATTTTCATTTGCTTCTGGTTGCTAGAAGCTTGATGTTTGGCATTTTTTTCCCATTCCTGAAACTGTCTTATAAGGAATTTGATTTATTTTGCTTTATATGTTGTTTTTTCTCTTACATATTGCAAGATGTCTCACGTTGCATCTGAGCCAGAAGATACTACAGGAAAACCACTGCCTGCTGGATCTACCAAAGCTAAGTGTATCTGCTGTAAACTTTTGGTAGCTATTTCTCCAGCTGTTGTTTGTAATAATTGTCATGACAAACTTGTTAAAGCAGATAATATTTCCTTTAGTGATGTACCATTGCCTGTTGCAGTTCCCTCAACATCTAAGGTGCAGAATGTTCCTGATAACATAAGAGATTTTGTTTCTGAATCCATAAAGAAGGCTTTGTCTGTTATTTCTCCTTCTAGTAAACGTAAAAAGTCTTTTAAATCTTCTCTCTCTACAGATGAATTTTTAAATGAACACCATCATTCTGATTCTTTGGACTCTTCTAGTTCAGAGGATTCTGTCTCAGAGATTGATGCTGATAAATCTTCATATTTATTTAAGATGGAATTTATTCGCTCTTTACTTAAAGAAGTACTAATTGCTTTAGAAATAGAGGATTCTAGTCCTCTTGATACTAATTCTATACGTTTGGATAAGGTTTTTAAAGCTCCTGCGGTTATTCCAGAAGTCTTTCCTGTTCCTAATGCTATTTCTGCAGTAATTGCTAAGGAATGGGATAAATTGGGTAATTCATTTACTCCTTCTAAACGTTTTAAGCAATTATATCCTGTTCCGCCTGACAGGTTAGAATTTTGGGACAAAATCCCTAAAGTTGATGGGGCTATTTCTACCCTTGCTAAACGTACTACCATTCCTACGTCAGATGGTACCTCGTTTAAGGATCCTTTAGATAGAAAAATTGAATCTTTTCTAAGAAAAGCTTATCTATGTTCAGGTAATCTTCTTAGACCTGCTATATCATTGGCTGATGTTGCTGCAGCTTCAACTTTTTGGTTGGAAACTCTAGCGCAACAAGTAACAAATCGTGATTCTCATGATATTATTATTCTTCTCCAGCATGCTAATAATTTCATCTGTGATGCCATTTTTGATATTATTAGAGTTGATGTTAGATTTATGTCTCTGGCTATCTTAGCCAGAAGAGCTTTATGGCTTAAGAATTGGAATGCTGATATGGCTTCTAAATCAACTCTACTTTCCATTTCTTTCCAGGGAAACAAATTATTTGGTTCTCAGTTGGATTCTATTATTTCAACTGTTACTGGTGGGAAAGGAACTTTTTTACCACAGGATAAAAAGTCTAAAGGTAAAAACAGGGCTAACAATCGTTTTCGTTCCTTTCGTTTCAACAAAGAACAAAAGCCTGATCCTTCGTCCTCAGGAGCAGTTTCAGTTTGGAAACCATCTCCAGTCTGGAATAAATCCAAGCCTGCTAGAAAGGCAAAGCCTGCTTCTAAGTTCACATGAAGGTACGGCCCTCATTCCAGTTCAGCTGGTAGGGGGCAGGTTACGTTTTTTCAAAGAAATTTGGATCAAATCTGTTCACAATCTTTGGATTCAGAACATTGTTTCAGAAGGGTACAGAATTGGTTTCAAGATGAGACCTCCTGCAAAGAGATTTTTTCTTTCCCATGTCCCAGTAAATCCAGTGAAAGCTCAAGCATTTCTGAATTGTGTTTCAGATCTAGAGTTGGCTGGAGTAATTATGTCAGTTCCAGTTCCGGAACAGGGGATGGGGTTTTATTCAAATCTCTTCATTGTACCAAAGAAGGAGAATTCCTTCAGACCAGTTCTGGATCTAAAATTATTGAATCGTTATGTAAGGATACCAACGTTCAAGATGGTAACTGTAAGGACTATATTGCCTTTTGTTCAGCAAGGGAATGATATGTCCACAATAGATTTACAGGATGCATATCTGCATATTCCGATTCATCCAGATCATTATCAGTTCCTGAGATTCTCTTTTCTAGACAAGCATTACCAATTTGTGGCTCTACCGTTTGGCCTTGCTACAGCTCCAAGAATTTTCACAAAGATTCTCGGTGCCCTTCTGTCTGTAATCAGAGAACAGGGTATTGTGGTATTTCCTTATTTGGACGATATCTTGGTACTTGCTCCGTCTTTACATTTAGCAGAGTCTCATACGAATCGACTTGTGTTGTTTCTTCAAGATCATGGTTGGAGGATCAATTTACCAAAAAGTTCTTTGATTCCTCAAACAAGGGTAACCTTTCTGGGTTTCCAGATAGATTCAGTGTCCATGACTCTGTCTTTAACAGACAAGAGACGTCTAAAATTGATTACAGCTTGTCGAAACCTTCAGTCACAATCATTCCCTTCGGTAGCCTTATGCATGGAAATTCTAGGTCTTATGACTGCTGCATCGGACGCGATCCCCTTTGCTCGTTTTCACATGCGACCTCTTCAGCTCTGTATGCTGAACCAATGGTGCAGGGATTACACGAAGATATCTCAATTAATATCTTTAAAACCGATTGTTCGACACTCTCTAACGTGGTGGACAAATCACCATCGTTTAATTCAGGGGGCTTCTTTTGTTCTTCCGACCTGGACTGTAATTTCAACAGATGCAAGTCTCACAGGTTGGGGAGCTGTGTGGGGATCTCTGACGGCACAAGGAGTTTGGGAATCTCAGGAGGTGAGATTACCGATCAATATTTTGGAACTCCGTGCAATTTTCAGAGCTCTTCAGTTTTGGCCTCTTCTGAAGAGAGAATCGTTCATTTGTTTTCAGACAGACAATGTCACAACTGTGGCATACATCAATCATCAAGGAGGGACTCACAGTCCTCTGGCTATGAAAGAAGTATCTCGAATTTTGGTTTGGGCGGAATCCAGCTCCTGTCTAATCTCTGCGGTTCATATCCCAGGTGTAGACAATTGGGAAGCGGATTATCTCAGTCGCCAAACGTTGCATCCGGGCGAATGGTCTCTTCACCCAGAGGTATTTCTTCAGATTGTTCAATTGTGGGGGCTCCCAGAGATAGATCTGATGGCCTCTCATCTAAACAAGAAACTTCCCAGGTATCTGTCCAGATCCCGGGATCCTCAGGCGGAGGCAGTGGATGCATTATCACTTCCTTGGAAGTATCATCCTGCCTATATCTTTCCGCCTCTAGTTCTTCTTCCAAGAGTAATCTCCAAGATTCTGAGGGAATGCTCGTTTGTTCTGCTAATAGCTCCGGCATGGCCTCACAGGTTTTGGTATGCGGATCTTGTCCGGATGGCATCTTGCCAGCCATGGACTCTTCCGTTAAGACCAGACCTTCTGTCACAAGGTCCTTTTTTCCATCCGGATCTGAAATCCTTAAATTTAAAGGTATGGAGATTGAACGCTTGATTCTTGGTCATAGAGGTTTCTCTGACTCCGTGATTAATACTATGTTACAGGCTCGTAAATCTGTATCTCGAGAGATATATTATAGAGTCTGGAAGACTTATATTTCATGGTGTCTTTCTCATCATTTTTCTTGGCATTCTTTTAGAATACCGAGAATTTTACAATTTCTTCAGGATGGTTTGGATAAGGGTTTGTCCGCAAGTTCTTTGAAAGGACAAATCTCTGCTCTTTCTGTTCTTTTTCACAGAAA
The DNA here is from genome assembly GCF_027579735.1 of Bombina bombina. Taxonomy (NCBI): domain Eukaryota; kingdom Metazoa; phylum Chordata; class Amphibia; order Anura; family Bombinatoridae; genus Bombina; species Bombina bombina. The sequence continues at coordinate 6,048,677 of NC_069507.1, forward strand.
GATTGCTATTCTTCCTGATATTCATTGTTTTGTACAAGCTTTGGTTCGTATAAAACCTGTCATTAAGTCAATTTCTCCTCCTTGGAGTTTGAATTTGGTTCTGGGAGCTCTTCAAGCTCCTCCGTTTGAACCTATGCATTCATTGGACATTAAATTACTTTCTTGGAAAGTTTTGTTCCTTTTGGCCATCTCTTCTGCTAGAAGAGTTTCTGAATTATCTGCTCTTTCGTGTGAGTCTCCTTTTCTGATTTTTCATCAGGATAAGGCGGTGTTGCGAACTTCTTTTGAATTTTTACCTAAAGTTGTGAATTCCAACAACATTAGTAGAGAAATTGTGGTTC